>NW_026960725.1:0-52341 GCF_021018805.1 Prinia subflava | reverse complement strand
GGAGAAATCTTGAATGTCATGGCATTTTTGCAGGCAAAAGCCGATGTGGCCGGATGAGGGTGGTGGACACGAACGGTGGCCCTTTTCCATGGGAAACTAAACTCACCTGGCCATGTTCCTGGTGTCAGATTGTGGGAGACATTTGGCACTCCAAAAGCAGCCCGAGTTCCAAAATGTGGCATCTTGCATCTGGGAGAAATCTTGAATGTCACGGCATTTTTGCAGGCAAAAGCCGAGGTGGCCGGATGAGGGTGGTGGACACGAACGGTGGCCCTTTTCCATGGGAAACTAAACTCACTTGGCCATGTTCCTGATGTCAGATTGTGGGAGACATTTGGCACTCCAAAAGCAGCCCGAGTTCCAAAATGTGGCATCTTGCATCTGGGAGAAATCTTGAATGTCACGGCATTTTTGCAGGCCGAAGCCGATGTGGCCGGATGAGGGTGGTGTACATGAACGGTGGCCCTTTTCCATGGGAAACTAAACTCACCTGGCCATGTTCCTGGTGTCAGATTGTGGGAGACATTTGGCACTCCAAAAGCAGCCCGAGTTCCAAAATGTGGCATCTTGCATCTGGGAGAAATCTTGAATGTCACGGCATTTTTGCAGGCCGAAGCCGATAGGGCAGGATGTGGCTGGATGAGGGTGGTCGACATGAAGAGTTTCCATTTTCCATGGGAAACTAAACTCACCTGGCCATGTTCCTGATGTCAGATTGTGGGAGACATTTGGCACTCTAAAAGCAGCCCGAGTTCCAAAATGTGGCATCTTGCATCTGGGAGAAATCTTGAATGCCACGGCATTTTTTCAGGCAAAAGCCGATGTGGCCGGATGAGGGTGGTGGACACGAACGGTGGCCCTTTTCCATGGGAAACTAAACTCACCTGGCCATGTTCCTGGTGTCAGATTGTGGGAGACATTTGGCACTCCAAAAGCAGCCCGAGTTCCAAAATGTGGCATCTTGCATCTGGGAGAAATCTTGAATGTCACGGCATTTTTGCAGGCAAAAGCCGATAGGGCAGGATGAGGGTGGTGGACACGAACAGTGGCCCTTTTCCATGGGAAACTAAACTCACCTGGCCATGTTCCTGGTGTCAGATTGTGGGAGACATTTGGCACTCCAAAAGCAGCCCAAGTTCCAAAATGTGGCATCTTGCATCTGGGAGAAATCTTGAATGTCACGGCATTTTTGCAGCCAAAAGCCGATAGGGCAAGAATGGGGCAGGATGAGGTTGGAGAACATGAACAGTGGCCCTTTTCCATGGGAAACTAAACTCACCTGGCCATGTTCCTGGTGTCAGATTGTGGGAGACATTTGGCACTCCAAAAGCAGCCCTTTTCCAAAATGTGGCATCTTGCATCTGGGAGAAATCTTGAATGTCACGGCATTTTTGCAGGCCGAAGCCGATGTGGCCGGATGAGGGTGGTGGACACGAACGGTGGCCCTTTTCCATGGGAAACTAAACTCACCTGGACATGTTCCTGATGTCAGATTGTGGGAGATATTTGGCACTCCAAAAGCAGCCCGAGTTCCAAAATGTGGCATCTTGCATGAGGGAGAAATCTTGAATGTCACGGCATTTTTGCAGGCAAAAGCCGATGTGGCCTGATGAGGGTGGTGGACACGAACGGTGGCCCTTTTCCATAGGAAACTAAACTCACTTGGCCATGTTCCTGATGTCAGATTGTGGGAGACATTTGGCACTCCAAAAGCAGCCCGAGTTCCAAAATGTGGCATCTTGCATCTGGGAGAAATCTTGAATGTCACGGCATTTTTTCAGGCAAAAGCCGATAGGGCAGGATGGGGCAGGATGAGGGTGGTGGACATGAACAGTGGCCCTTTTCCATGGGAAACTAAACTCACCTGGCCATGTTCCTGGTGTCAGATTGTGGGAGACATTTGGCACTCTAAAAGCAGCCCGAGTTCCAAAATGTGGCATCTTGCATGTGGGAGAAATCTTGAATGTCACGGCATTTTTGCAGGCCGAAGCCGATGTGGCCGGATGAGGGTGGTGGACACGAACGGTGGCCCTTTTCCATGGGAAACTAAACTCACCTGGCCATGTTCCTGGTGTCAGATTGTGGGAGACATTTGGCACTCCAAAAGCAGCCCGAGTTCCAAAATGTGGCATCTTGCATCTGGGAGAAATCTTGAATGTCACGGCATTTTTGCAGGCAAAAGCCGATAGGGCAGGATGAGGGTGGTGGACACGACCGGTGGCCCTTTTCCATGGGAAACTAAACTCACCTGGCCATGTTCCTGGTGTCAGATTGTGGGAGACATTTGGCACTCTAAAAGCAGCCCGAGTTCCAAAATGTGGCATCTTGCATCTGGGAGAAATCTTGAATGTAACAGCATTTTTGCAGCCAAAAGCCGATGTGGCCGGATGAGGGTGGTGGACACGAACGGTGGCCCTTTTCCATGGGAAACTAAACTCACCTGGCCATGTTCCTGGTGTCAGATTGTGGGAGACATTTTGCACTCCAAAAGCAGCCCGAGTTCCAAAATGTGGCATCTTGCATGTGGGAGAAATCTTGAATGCCACGGCATTTTTGCAGGCCGAAGCCGATGTGGCCGGATGAGGGTGGTGGACACGAACGGTGGCCCTTTTCCATGGGAAACTAAACTCACCTGGCCATGTTCCTGGTGTCAGATTGTGGGAGACATTTGGCACTCCAAAAGCAGCCCGAGTTCCAAAATGTGGCATCTTGCATCTGGGAGAAATCTTGAATGTCACGGCATTTTTGCAGGCAAAAGCCGATAGGGCAGGATGAGGGTGGTGGACATGAACAGTGGCCCTTTTCCATGGGAAACTAAACTCACTTGGCCATGTTCCTGATGTCAGATTGTGGGAGACATTTGGCACTCTAAAAGCAGCCCGAGTTCCAAAATGTGGCATCTTGCATCTGGGAGAAATCTTGAATGTCATGGCATTTTTGCAGGCAAAAGCCGATAGGGCAGGATGAGGGTGGTGGACACGAACGGTGGCCCTTTTCCATGGGAAACTAAACTCACCTGGCCATGTTCCTGGTGTCAGATTGTGGGAGACATTTGGCACTCCAAAAGCAGCCCGAGTTCCAAAATGTGGCATCTTGCATCTGGGAGAAATCTTGAATGTCACGGCATTTTTGCAGGCAAAAGCCGAGGTGGCCGGATGAGGGTGGTGGACACGAACGGTGGCCCTTTTCCATGGGAAACTAAACTCACTTGGCCATGTTCCTGATGTCAGATTGTGGGAGACATTTGGCACTCCAAAAGCAGCCCGAGTTCCAAAATGTGGCATCTTGCATCTGGGAGAAATCTTGAATGTCACGGCATTTTTGCAGGCCGAAGCCGATGTGGCCGGATGAGGGTGGTGGACATGAACGGTGGCCCTTTTCCATGGGAAACTAAACTCACCTGGCCATGTTCCTGGTGTCAGATTGTGGGAGACATTTGGCACTCCAAAAGCAGCCCGAGTTCCAAAATGTGGCATCTTGCATCTGGGAGAAATCTTGAATGTCACGGCATTTTTGCAGGCCGAAGCCGATAGGGCAGGATGTGGCTGGATGAGGGTGGTCGACATGAAGAGTTTCCATTTTCCATGGGAAACTAAACTCACCTGGCCATGTTCCTGATGTCAGATTGTGGGAGACATTTGGCACTCTAAAAGCAGCCCGAGTTCCAAAATGTGGCATCTTGCATCTGGGAGAAATCTTGAATGCCACGGCATTTTTTCAGGCAAAAGCCGATGTGGCCGGATGAGGGTGGTGGACACGAACGGTGGCCCTTTTCCATGGGAAACTAAACTCACCTGGCCATGTTCCTGGTGTCAGATTGTGGGAGACATTTGGCACTCCAAAAGCAGCCCGAGTTCCAAAATGTGGCATCTTGCATCTGGGAGAAATCTTGAATGTCACGGCATTTTTGCAGGCAAAAGCCGATAGGGCAGGATGAGGGTGGTGGACACGAACAGTGGCCCTTTTCCATGGGAAACTAAACTCACCTGGCCATGTTCCTGGTGTCAGATTGTGGGAGACATTTGGCACTCCAAAAGCAGCCCAAGTTCCAAAATGTGGCATCTTGCATCTGGGAGAAATCTTGAATGTCACGGCATTTTTGCAGCCAAAAGCCGATAGGGCAAGAATGGGGCAGGATGAGGTTGGAGAACACGAACGGCGGCCCTTTTCCATGGGAAACTAAACTCACCTGGCCATGTTCCTGGTGTCAGATTGTGGGAGACATTTGGCACTCCAAAAGCAGCCCGAGTTCCAAAATGTGGCATCTTGCATGTGGGAGAAATCTTGAATGTCACGGCATTTTTGCAGGCCGAAGACGATGTGGCCGGATGAGGGTGGTGGACACGAACGGTGGCCCTTTTCCATGGGAAACTAAACTCACCTGGACATGTTCCTGATGTCAGATTGTGGGAGATATTTGGCACTCCAAAAGCAGCCCGAGTTCCAAAATGTGGCATCTTGCATGAGGGAGAAATCTTGAATGTCACGGCATTTTTGCAGGCAAAAGCCGATGTGGCCTGATGAGGGTGGTGGACACGAACGGTGGCCCTTTTCCATAGGAAACTAAACTCACTTGGCCATGTTCCTGATGTCAGATTGTGGGAGACATTTGGCACTCCAAAAGCAGCCCGAGTTCCAAAATGTGGCATCTTGCATCTGGGAGAAATCTTGAATGTCACGGCATTTTTTCAGGCAAAAGCCGATAGGGCAGGATGGGGCAGGATGAGGGTGGTGGACATGAACAGTGGCCCTTTTCCATGGGAAACTAAACTCACCTGGCCATGTTCCTGGTGTCAGATTGTGGGAGACATTTGGCACTCCAAAAGCAGCCCGAGTTCCAAAATGTGGCATCTTGCATCTGGGAGAAATCTTGAATGTCACGGCATTTTTGCAGGCCGAAGCCGATGTGGCCGGATGAGGGTGGTGGACACGAACGGTGGCCCTTTTCCATGGGAAACTAAACTCACCTGGCCATGTTCCTGGTGTCAGATTGTGGGAGACATTTGGCACTCCAAAAGCAGCCCGAGTTCCAAAATGTGGCATCTTGCATCTGGGAGAAATCTTGAATGTCACGGCATTTTTGCAGGCAAAAGCCGATAGGGCAGGATGGGGCAGGATGAGGGTGGTGAAGATGAACAGTGGCCCTTTTCCATGGGAAACTAAACTCACCTGGCCATGTTCCTGGTGTCAGATTGTGGGAGACATTTGGCACTCCAAAAGCAGCCCAAGTTCCAAAATGTGGCATCTTGCATCTGGGAGAAATCTTGAATGTCACGGCATTTTTGCAGGCAAAAGCCGATAGGGCAGGATGAGGGTGGTGGACATGAACAGTGGCCCTTTTCCATGGGAAACTAAACTCACTTGGCCATGTTCCTGATGTCAGATTGTGGGAGACATTTGGCACTCTAAAAGCAGCCCGAGTTCCAAAATGTGGCATCTTGCATCTGGGAGAAATCTTGAATGTCATGGCATTTTTGCAGGCAAAAGCCGATAGGGCAGGATGAGGGTGGTGGACACGAACGGTGGCCCTTTTCCATGGGAAACTAAACTCACCTGGCCATGTTCCTGGTGTCAGATTGTGGGAGACATTTGGCACTCCAAAAGCAGCCCGAGTTCCAAAATGTGGCATCTTGCATCTGGGAGAAATCTTGAATGTCACGGCATTTTTGCAGGCAAAAGCCGAGGTGGCCGGATGAGGGTGGTGGACACGAACGGTGGCCCTTTTCCATGGGAAACTAAACTCACTTGGCCATGTTCCTGATGTCAGATTGTGGGAGACATTTGGCACTCCAAAAGCAGCCCGAGTTCCAAAATGTGGCATCTTGCATCTGGGAGAAATCTTGAATGTCACGGCATTTTTGCAGGCCGAAGCCGATGTGGCCGGATGAGGGTGGTGGACATGAACGGTGGCCCTTTTCCATGGGAAACTAAACTCACCTGGCCATGTTCCTGGTGTCAGATTGTGGGAGACATTTGGCACTCCAAAAGCAGCCCGAGTTCCAAAATGTGGCATCTTGCATCTGGGAGAAATCTTGAATGTCACGGCATTTTTGCAGGCCGAAGCCGATAGGGCAGGATGTGGCTGGATGAGGGTGGTCGACATGAAGAGTTTCCATTTTCCATGGGAAACTAAACTCACCTGGCCATGTTCCTGATGTCAGATTGTGGGAGACATTTGGCACTCTAAAAGCAGCCCGAGTTCCAAAATGTGGCATCTTGCATCTGGGAGAAATCTTGAATGCCACGGCATTTTTTCAGGCAAAAGCCGATGTGGCCGGATGAGGGTGGTGGACACGAACGGTGGCCCTTTTCCATGGGAAACTAAACTCACCTGGCCATGTTCCTGGTGTCAGATTGTGGGAGACATTTGGCACTCTAAAAGCAGCCCGAGTTCCAAAATGTGGCATCTTGCATCTGGGAGAAATCTTGAATGTCACGGCATTTTTGCAGGCAAAAGCCGATAGGGCAGGATGAGGGTGGTGGACACGAACAGTGGCCCTTTTCCATGGGAAACTAAACTCACCTGGCCATGTTCCTGGTGTCAGATTGTGGGAGACATTTGGCACTCCAAAAGCAGCCCAAGTTCCAAAATGTGGCATCTTGCATCTGGGAGAAATCTTGAATGTCACGGCATTTTTGCAGCCAAAAGCCGATAGGGCAAGAATGGGGCAGGATGAGGTTGGAGAACACGAACGGCGGCCCTTTTCCATGGGAAACTAAACTCACCTGGCCATGTTCCTGGTGTCAGATTGTGGGAGACATTTGGCACTCCAAAAGCAGCCCGAGTTCCAAAATGTGGCATCTTGCATCTGGGAGAAATCTTGAATGTCACGGCATTTTTGCAGGCCGAAGACGATGTGGCCGGATGAGGGTGGTGGACACGAACGGTGGCCCTTTTCCATGGGAAACTAAACTCACCTGGCCATGTTCCTGGTGTCAGATTGTGGGAGACATTTGGCACTCCAAAAGCAGCCCAAGTTCCAAAATGTGGCATCTTGCATGTGGGAGAAATCTTGAATGTCACGGCATTTTTGCAGGCAAAAGCCGATAGGGCAGGATGGGGCAGGATGAGGGTGGTGAAGATGAACAGTGGCCCTTTTCCATGGGAAACTAAACTCACCTGGCCATGTTCCTGGTGTCAGATTGTGGGAGACATTTGGCACTCCAAAAGCAGCCCGAGTTCCAAAATGTGGCATCTTGCATGTGGGAGAAATCTTGAATGTCACGGCATTTTTGCAGGCCGAAGACGATGTGGCCGGATGAGGGTGGTGGACACGAACGGTGGCCCTTTTCCATGGGAAACTAAACTCACCTGGACATGTTCCTGATGTCAGATTGTGGGAGATATTTGGCACTCCAAAAGCAGCCCGAGTTCCAAAATGTGGCATCTTGCATGAGGGAGAAATCTTGAATGTCACGGCATTTTTGCAGGCAAAAGCCGATGTGGCCTGATGAGGGTGGTGGACACGAACGGTGGCCCTTTTCCATAGGAAACTAAACTCACTTGGCCATGTTCCTGATGTCAGATTGTGGGAGACATTTGGCACTCCAAAAGCAGCCCGAGTTCCAAAATGTGGCATCTTGCATCTGGGAGAAATCTTGAATGTCACGGCATTTTTTCAGGCAAAAGCCGATAGGGCAGGATGGGGCAGGATGAGGGTGGTGGACATGAACAGTGGCCCTTTTCCATGGGAAACTAAACTCACCTGGCCATGTTCCTGGTGTCAGATTGTGGGAGACATTTGGCACTCCAAAAGCAGCCCGAGTTCCAAAATGTGGCATCTTGCATCTGGGAGAAATCTTGAATGTCACGGCATTTTTGCAGGCCGAAGCCGATGTGGCCGGATGAGGGTGGTGGACACGAACGGTGGCCCTTTTCCATGGGAAACTAAACTCACCTGGCCATGTTCCTGGTGTCAGATTGTGGGAGACATTTGGCACTCCAAAAGCAGCCCGAGTTCCAAAATGTGGCATCTTGCATCTGGGAGAAATCTTGAATGTCACGGCATTTTTGCAGGCAAAAGCCGATAGGGCAGGATGGGGCAGGATGAGGGTGGTGAAGATGAACAGTGGCCCTTTTCCATGGGAAACTAAACTCACCTGGCCATGTTCCTGGTGTCAGATTGTGGGAGACATTTGGCACTCCAAAAGCAGCCCAAGTTCCAAAATGTGGCATCTTGCATCTGGGAGAAATCTTGAATGTCACGGCATTTTTGCAGGCAAAAGCCGATAGGGCAGGATGAGGGTGGTGGACATGAACAGTGGCCCTTTTCCATGGGAAACTAAACTCACTTGGCCATGTTCCTGATGTCAGATTGTGGGAGACATTTGGCACTCTAAAAGCAGCCCGAGTTCCAAAATGTGGCATCTTGCATCTGGGAGAAATCTTGAATGTCATGGCATTTTTGCAGGCAAAAGCCGATAGGGCAGGATGAGGGTGGTGGACACGAACGGTGGCCCTTTTCCATGGGAAACTAAACTCACCTGGCCATGTTCCTGGTGTCAGATTGTGGGAGACATTTGGCACTCCAAAAGCAGCCCGAGTTCCAAAATGTGGCATCTTGCATCTGGGAGAAATCTTGAATGTCACGGCATTTTTGCAGGCAAAAGCCGAGGTGGCCGGATGAGGGTGGTGGACACGAACGGTGGCCCTTTTCCATGGGAAACTAAACTCACTTGGCCATGTTCCTGATGTCAGATTGTGGGAGACATTTGGCACTCCAAAAGCAGCCCGAGTTCCAAAATGTGGCATCTTGCATCTGGGAGAAATCTTGAATGTCACGGCATTTTTGCAGGCCGAAGCCGATGTGGCCGGATGAGGGTGGTGGACATGAACGGTGGCCCTTTTCCATGGGAAACTAAACTCACCTGGCCATGTTCCTGGTGTCAGATTGTGGGAGACATTTGGCACTCCAAAAGCAGCCCGAGTTCCAAAATGTGGCATCTTGCATCTGGGAGAAATCTTGAATGTCACGGCATTTTTGCAGGCCGAAGCCGATAGGGCAGGATGTGGCTGGATGAGGGTGGTCGACATGAAGAGTTTCCATTTTCCATGGGAAACTAAACTCACCTGGCCATGTTCCTGATGTCAGATTGTGGGAGACATTTGGCACTCTAAAAGCAGCCCGAGTTCCAAAATGTGGCATCTTGCATCTGGGAGAAATCTTGAATGCCACGGCATTTTTTCAGGCAAAAGCCGATGTGGCCGGATGAGGGTGGTGGACACGAACGGTGGCCCTTTTCCATGGGAAACTAAACTCACCTGGCCATGTTCCTGGTGTCAGATTGTGGGAGACATTTGGCACTCTAAAAGCAGCCCGAGTTCCAAAATGTGGCATCTTGCATCTGGGAGAAATCTTGAATGTCACGGCATTTTTGCAGGCAAAAGCCGATAGGGCAGGATGAGGGTGGTGGACACGAACAGTGGCCCTTTTCCATGGGAAACTAAACTCACCTGGCCATGTTCCTGGTGTCAGATTGTGGGAGACATTTGGCACTCCAAAAGCAGCCCAAGTTCCAAAATGTGGCATCTTGCATCTGGGAGAAATCTTGAATGTCACGGCATTTTTGCAGCCAAAAGCCGATAGGGCAAGAATGGGGCAGGATGAGGTTGGAGAACACGAACGGCGGCCCTTTTCCATGGGAAACTAAACTCACCTGGCCATGTTCCTGGTGTCAGATTGTGGGAGACATTTGGCACTCCAAAAGCAGCCCGAGTTCCAAAATGTGGCATCTTGCATCTGGGAGAAATCTTGAATGTCACGGCATTTTTGCAGGCCGAAGACGATGTGGCCGGATGAGGGTGGTGGACACGAACGGTGGCCCTTTTCCATGGGAAACTAAACTCACCTGGCCATGTTCCTGGTGTCAGATTGTGGGAGACATTTGGCACTCCAAAAGCAGCCCAAGTTCCAAAATGTGGCATCTTGCATGTGGGAGAAATCTTGAATGTCACGGCATTTTTGCAGGCAAAAGCCGATAGGGCAGGATGGGGCAGGATGAGGGTGGTGAAGATGAACAGTGGCCCTTTTCCATGGGAAACTAAACTCACCTGGCCATGTTCCTGGTGTCAGATTGTGGGAGACATTTGGCACTCTAAAAGCAGCCCGAGTTCCAAAATGTGGCATCTTGCATGTGGGAGAAATCTTGAATGTCACGGCATTTTTGCAGGCCGAAGCCGATGTGGCCGGATGAGGGTGGTGGACACGAACGGTGGCCCTTTTCCATGGGAAACTAAACTCACCTGGCCATGTTCCTGGTGTCAGATTGTGGGAGACATTTGGCACTCCAAAAGCAGCCCGAGTTCCAAAATGTGGCATCTTGCATCTGGGAGAAATCTTGAATGTCACGGCATTTTTGCAGGCAAAAGCCGATGTGGCAGGATGAGGGTGGTGGACACGACCGGTGGCCCTTTTCCATGGGAAACTAAACTCACCTGGCCATGTTCCTGGTGTCAGATTGTGGGAGACATTTGGCACTCTAAAAGCAGCCCGAGTTCCAAAATGTGGCATCTTGCATCTGGGAGAAATCTTGAATGTCATGGCATTTTTGCAGGCAAAAGCCGATGTGGCCGGATGAGGGTGGTGGACACGAACGGTGGCCCTTTTCCATGGGAAACTAAACTCACCTGGCCATGTTCCTGGTGTCAGATTGTGGGAGACATTTGGCACTCCAAAAGCAGCCCGAGTTCCAAAATGTGGCATCTTGCATCTGGGAGAAATCTTGAATGTCACGGCATTTTTGCAGGCAAAAGCCGAGGTGGCCGGATGAGGGTGGTGGACACGAACGGTGGCCCTTTTCCATGGGAAACTAAACTCACTTGGCCATGTTCCTGATGTCAGATTGTGGGAGACATTTGGCACTCCAAAAGCAGCCCGAGTTCCAAAATGTGGCATCTTGCATCTGGGAGAAATCTTGAATGTCACGGCATTTTTGCAGGCCGAAGCCGATGTGGCCGGATGAGGGTGGTGGACATGAACGGTGGCCCTTTTCCATGGGAAACTAAACTCACCTGGCCATGTTCCTGGTGTCAGATTGTGGGAGACATTTGGCACTCCAAAAGCAGCCCGAGTTCCAAAATGTGGCATCTTGCATCTGGGAGAAATCTTGAATGTCACGGCATTTTTGCAGGCCGAAGCCGATAGGGCAGGATGTGGCTGGATGAGGGTGGTCGACATGAAGAGTTTCCATTTTCCATGGGAAACTAAACTCACCTGGCCATGTTCCTGATGTCAGATTGTGGGAGACATTTGGCACTCTAAAAGCAGCCCGAGTTCCAAAATGTGGCATCTTGCATCTGGGAGAAATCTTGAATGCCACGGCATTTTTTCAGGCAAAAGCCGATGTGGCCGGATGAGGGTGGTGGACACGAACGGTGGCCCTTTTCCATGGGAAACTAAACTCACCTGGCCATGTTCCTGGTGTCAGATTGTGGGAGACATTTGGCACTCCAAAAGCAGCCCGAGTTCCAAAATGTGGCATCTTGCATCTGGGAGAAATCTTGAATGTCACGGCATTTTTGCAGGCAAAAGCCGATAGGGCAGGATGAGGGTGGTGGACACGAACAGTGGCCCTTTTCCATGGGAAACTAAACTCACCTGGCCATGTTCCTGGTGTCAGATTGTGGGAGACATTTGGCACTCCAAAAGCAGCCCAAGTTCCAAAATGTGGCATCTTGCATCTGGGAGAAATCTTGAATGTCACGGCATTTTTGCAGCCAAAAGCCGATAGGGCAAGAATGGGGCAGGATGAGGTTGGAGAACATGAACAGTGGCCCTTTTCCATGGGAAACTAAACTCACCTGGCCATGTTCCTGGTGTCAGATTGTGGGAGACATTTGGCACTCCAAAAGCAGCCCTTTTCCAAAATGTGGCATCTTGCATGTTGGAGAAATCTTGAATGTCACGGCATTTTTGCAGGCCGAAGCCGATGTGGCCGGATGAGGGTGGTGGACACGAACGGTGGCCCTTTTCCATGGGAAACTAAACTCACCTGGACATGTTCCTGATGTCAGATTGTGGGAGATATTTGGCACTCCAAAAGCAGCCCGAGTTCCAAAATGTGGCATCTTGCATGAGGGAGAAATCTTGAATGTCACGGCATTTTTGCAGGCAAAAGCCGATGTGGCCTGATGAGGGTGGTGGACACGAACGGTGGCCCTTTTCCATAGGAAACTAAACTCACTTGGCCATGTTCCTGATGTCAGATTGTGGGAGACATTTGGCACTCCAAAAGCAGCCCGAGTTCCAAAATGTGGCATCTTGCATCTGGGAGAAATCTTGAATGTCACGGCATTTTTTCAGGCAAAAGCTGATAGGGCAGGATGGGGCAGGATGAGGGTGGTGGACATGAACAGTGGCCCTTTTCCATGGGAAACTAAACTCACCTGGCCATGTTCCTGGTGTCAGATTGTGGGAGACATTTGGCACTCTAAAAGCAGCCCGAGTTCCAAAATGTGGCATCTTGCATGTGGGAGAAATCTTGAATGTCACGGCATTTTTGCAGGCCGAAGCCGATGTGGCCGGATGAGGGTGGTGGACACGAACGGTGGCCCTTTTCCATGGGAAACTAAACTCACCTGGCCATGTTCCTGGTGTCAGATTGTGGGAGACATTTGGCACTCCAAAAGCAGCCCGAGTTCCAAAATGTGGCATCTTGCATCTGGGAGAAATCTTGAATGTCACGGCATTTTTGCAGGCAAAAGCCGATAGGGCAGGATGAGGGTGGTGGACACGACCGGTGGCCCTTTTCCATGGGAAACTAAACTCACCTGGCCATGTTCCTGGTGTCAGATTGTGGGAGACATTTGGCACTCTAAAAGCAGCCCGAGTTCCAAAATGTGGCATCTTGCATCTGGGAGAAATCTTGAATGTAACAGCATTTTTGCAGCCAAAAGCCGATGTGGCCGGATGAGGGTGGTGGACACGAACGGTGGCCCTTTTCCATGGGAAACTAAACTCACCTGGCCATGTTCCTGGTGTCAGATTGTGGGAGACATTTTGCACTCCAAAAGCAGCCCGAGTTCCAAAATGTGGCATCTTGCATGTGGGAGAAATCTTGAATGCCACGGCATTTTTGCAGGCCGAAGCCGATGTGGCCGGATGAGGGTGGTGGACACGAACGGTGGCCCTTTTCCATGGGAAACTAAACTCACCTGGCCATGTTCCTGGTGTCAGATTGTGGGAGACATTTGGCACTCCAAAAGCAGCCCGAGTTCCAAAATGTGGCATCTTGCATCTGGGAGAAATCTTGAATGTCACGGCATTTTTGCAGGCAAAAGCCGATAGGGCAGGATGAGGGTGGTGGACATGAACAGTGGCCCTTTTCCATGGGAAACTAAACTCACTTGGCCATGTTCCTGATGTCAGATTGTGGGAGACATTTGGCACTCTAAAAGCAGCCCGAGTTCCAAAATGTGGCATCTTGCATCTGGGAGAAATCTTGAATGTCATGGCATTTTTGCAGGCAAAAGCCGATAGGGCAGGATGAGGGTGGTGGACACGAACGGTGGCCCTTTTCCATGGGAAACTAAACTCACCTGGCCATGTTCCTGGTGTCAGATTGTGGGAGACATTTGGCACTCCAAAAGCAGCCCGAGTTCCAAAATGTGGCATCTTGCATCTGGGAGAAATCTTGAATGTCACGGCATTTTTGCAGGCAAAAGCCGAGGTGGCCGGATGAGGGTGGTGGACACGAACGGTGGCCCTTTTCCATGGGAAACTAAACTCACTTGGCCATGTTCCTGATGTCAGATTGTGGGAGACATTTGGCACTCCAAAAGCAGCCCGAGTTCCAAAATGTGGCATCTTGCATCTGGGAGAAATCTTGAATGTCACGGCATTTTTGCAGGCCGAAGCCGATGTGGCCGGATGAGGGTGGTGGACATGAACGGTGGCCCTTTTCCATGGGAAACTAAACTCACCTGGCCATGTTCCTGGTGTCAGATTGTGGGAGACATTTGGCACTCCAAAAGCAGCCCGAGTTCCAAAATGTGGCATCTTGCATCTGGGAGAAATCTTGAATGTCACGGCATTTTTGCAGGCCGAAGCCGATAGGGCAGGATGTGGCTGGATGAGGGTGGTCGACATGAAGAGTTTCCATTTTCCATGGGAAACTAAACTCACCTGGCCATGTTCCTGATGTCAGATTGTGGGAGACATTTGGCACTCTAAAAGCAGCCCGAGTTCCAAAATGTGGCATCTTGCATCTGGGAGAAATCTTGAATGCCACGGCATTTTTTCAGGCAAAAGCCGATGTGGCCGGATGAGGGTGGTGGACACGAACGGTGGCCCTTTTCCATGGGAAACTAAACTCACCTGGCCATGTTCCTGGTGTCAGATTGTGGGAGACATTTGGCACTCCAAAAGCAGCCCGAGTTCCAAAATGTGGCATCTTGCATCTGGGAGAAATCTTGAATGTCACGGCATTTTTGCAGGCAAAAGCCGATAGGGCAGGATGAGGGTGGTGGACACGAACAGTGGCCCTTTTCCATGGGAAACTAAACTCACCTGGCCATGTTCCTGGTGTCAGATTGTGGGAGACATTTGGCACTCCAAAAGCAGCCCAAGTTCCAAAATGTGGCATCTTGCATCTGGGAGAAATCTTGAATGTCACGGCATTTTTGCAGCCAAAAGCCGATAGGGCAAGAATGGGGCAGGATGAGGTTGGAGAACACGAACGGCGGCCCTTTTCCATGGGAAACTAAACTCACCTGGCCATGTTCCTGGTGTCAGATTGTGGGAGACATTTGGCACTCCAAAAGCAGCCCGAGTTCCAAAATGTGGCATCTTGCATGTGGGAGAAATCTTGAATGTCACGGCATTTTTGCAGGCCGAAGCCGATGTGGCCGGATGAGGGTGGTGGACACGAACGGTGGCCCTTTTCCATGGGAAACTAAACTCACCTGGACATGTTCCTGATGTCAGATTGTGGGAGATATTTGGCACTCCAAAAGCAGCCCGAGTTCCAAAATGTGGCATCTTGCATGAGGGAGAAATCTTGAATGTCACGGCATTTTTGCAGGCAAAAGCCGATGTGGCCTGATGAGGGTGGTGGACACGAACGGTGGCCCTTTTCCATAGGAAACTAAACTCACTTGGCCATGTTCCTGATGTCAGATTGTGGGAGACATTTGGCACTCCAAAAGCAGCCCGAGTTCCAAAATGTGGCATCTTGCATCTGGGAGAAATCTTGAATGTCACGGCATTTTTTCAGGCAAAAGCCGATAGGGCAGGATGGGGCAGGATGAGGGTGGTGGACATGAACAGTGGCCCTTTTCCATGGGAAACTAAACTCACCTGGCCATGTTCCTGGTGTCAGATTGTGGGAGACATTTGGCACTCCAAAAGCAGCCCGAGTTCCAAAATGTGGCATCTTGCATCTGGGAGAAATCTTGAATGTCACGGCATTTTTGCAGGCCGAAGCCGATGTGGCCGGATGAGGGTGGTGGACACGAACGGTGGCCCTTTTCCATGGGAAACTAAACTCACCTGGCCATGTTCCTGGTGTCAGATTGTGGGAGACATTTGGCACTCCAAAAGCAGCCCGAGTTCCAAAATGTGGCATCTTGCATCTGGGAGAAATCTTGAATGTCACGGCATTTTTGCAGGCAAAAGCCGATAGGGCAGGATGGGGCAGGATGAGGGTGGTGAAGATGAACAGTGGCCCTTTTCCATGGGAAACTAAACTCACCTGGCCATGTTCCTGGTGTCAGATTGTGGGAGACATTTGGCACTCCAAAAGCAGCCCAAGTTCCAAAATGTGGCATCTTGCATCTGGGAGAAATCTTGAATGTCACGGCATTTTTGCAGGCAAAAGCCGATAGGGCAGGATGAGGGTGGTGGACATGAACAGTGGCCCTTTTCCATGGGAAACTAAACTCACTTGGCCATGTTCCTGATGTCAGATTGTGGGAGACATTTGGCACTCTAAAAGCAGCCCGAGTTCCAAAATGTGGCATCTTGCATCTGGGAGAAATCTTGAATGTCATGGCATTTTTGCAGGCAAAAGCCGATAGGGCAGGATGAGGGTGGTGGACACGAACGGTGGCCCTTTTCCATGGGAAACTAAACTCACCTGGCCATGTTCCTGGTGTCAGATTGTGGGAGACATTTGGCACTCCAAAAGCAGCCCGAGTTCCAAAATGTGGCATCTTGCATCTGGGAGAAATCTTGAATGTCACGGCATTTTTGCAGGCAAAAGCCGAGGTGGCCGGATGAGGGTGGTGGACACGAACGGTGGCCCTTTTCCATGGGAAACTAAACTCACTTGGCCATGTTCCTGATGTCAGATTGTGGGAGACATTTGGCACTCCAAAAGCAGCCCGAGTTCCAAAATGTGGCATCTTGCATCTGGGAGAAATCTTGAATGTCACGGCATTTTTGCAGGCCGAAGCCGATGTGGCCGGATGAGGGTGGTGGACATGAACGGTGGCCCTTTTCCATGGGAAACTAACTCACCTGGCCATGTTCCTGGTGTCAGATTGTGGGAGACATTTGGCACTCCAAAAGCAGCCCGAGTTCCAAAATGTGGCATCTTGCATCTGGGAGAAATCTTGAATGTCACGGCATTTTTGCAGGCCGAAGCCGATAGGGCAGGATGTGGCTGGATGAGGGTGGTCGACATGAAGAGTTTCCATTTTCCATGGGAAACTAAACTCACCTGGCCATGTTCCTGATGTCAGATTGTGGGAGACATTTGGCACTCTAAAAGCAGCCCGAGTTCCAAAATGTGGCATCTTGCATCTGGGAGAAATCTTGAATGCCACGGCATTTTTTCCGGCAAAAGCCGATGTGGCCGGATGAGGGTGGTGGACACGAACGGTGGCCCTTTTCCATGGGAAACTAAACTCACCTGGCCATGTTCCTGGTGTCAGATTGTGGGAGACATTTGGCACTCTAAAAGCAGCCCGAGTTCCAAAATGTGGCATCTTGCATCTGGGAGAAATCTTGAATGTCACGGCATTTTGCAGGCAAAAGCCGATAGGGCAGGATGAGGGTGGTGGACACGAACAGTGGCCCTTTTCCATGGGAAACTAAACTCACCTGGCCATGTTCCTGGTGTCAGATTGTGGGAGACATTTGGCACTCCAAAAGCAGCCCAAGTTCCAAAATGTGGCATCTTGCATCTGGGAGAAATCTTGAATGTCACGGCATTTTTGCAGCCAAAAGCCGATAGGGCAAGAATGGGGCAGGATGAGGTTGGAGAACACGAACGGCGGCCCTTTTCCATGGGAAACTAAACTCACCTGGCCATGTTCCTGGTGTCAGATTGTGGGAGACATTTGGCACTCCAAAAGCAGCCCGAGTTCCAAAATGTGGCATCTTGCATCTGGGAGAAATCTTGAATGTCACGGCATTTTTGCAGGCCGAAGACGATGTGGCCGGATGAGGGTGGTGGACACGAACGGTGGCCCTTTTCCATGGGAAACTAAACTCACCTGGACATGTTCCTGATGTCAGATTGTGGGAGATATTTGGCACTCCAAAAGCAGCCCGAGTTCCAAAATGTGGCATCTTGCATGAGGGAGAAATCTTGAATGTCACGGTATTTTTGCAGGCAAAAGCCGATGTGGCCTGATGAGGGTGGTGGACACGAACGGTGGCCCTTTTCCATAGGAAACTAAACTCACTTGGCCATGTTCCTGATGTCAGATTGTGGGGAGACATTTGGCACTCCAAAAGCAGCCCGAGTTCCAAAATGTGGCATCTTGCATCTGGGAGAAATCTTGAATGTCACGGCATTTTTTTCAGGCAAAAGCCGATAGGGCAGGATGGGGCAGGATGAGGGTGGTGGACATGAACAGTGGCCCTTTTCCATGGGAAACTAAACTCACCTGGCCATGTTCCTGGTGTCAGATTGTGGGAGACATTTGGCACTCCAAAAGCAGCCCGAGTTCCAAAATGTGGCATCTTGCATCTGGGAGAAATCTTGAATGTCACGGCATTTTTGCAGGCCGAAGCCGATGTGGCCGGATGAGGGTGGTGGACACGAACGGTGGCCCTTTTCCATGGGAAACTAAACTCACCTGGCCATGTTCCTGGTGTCAGATTGTGGGAGACATTTGGCACTCCAAAAGCAGCCCGAGTTCCAAAATGTGGCATCTTGCATCTGGGAGAAATCTTGAATGTCACGGCATTTTTGCAGGCAAAAGCCGATAGGGCAGGATGGGGCAGGATGAGGGTGGTGAAGATGAACAGTGGCCCTTTTCCATGGGAAACTAAACTCACCTGGCCATGTTCCTGGTGTCAGATTGTGGGAGACATTTGGCACTCCAAAAGCAGCCCAAGTTCCAAAATGTGGCATCTTGCATCTGGGAGAAATCTTGAATGTCACGGCATTTTTGCAGGCAAAAGACGATAGGGCAGGATGGGGCAGGATGAGGGTGGTGAAGATGAACAGTGGCCCTTTTCCATGGGAAACTAAACTCACCTGGCCATGTTCCTGGTGTCAGATTGTGGGAGACATTTGGCACTCCAAAAGCAGCCCGAGTTCCAAAATGTGGCATCTTGCATCTGGGAGAAATCTTGAATGTCACGGCATTTTTGCAGGCCGAAGCCGATGTGGCCGGATGAGGGTGGTGGACACGAACGGTGGCCCTTTTCCATGGGAAACTAAACTCACCTGGCCATGTTCCTGGTGTCAGATTGTGGGAGACATTTGGCACTCCAAAAGCAGCCCAAGTTCCAAAATGTGGCATCTTGCATCTGGGAGAAATCTTGAATGCCACGGCATTTTTGCAGGCCGAATCCGATAGGGCAGGATGGGGCAGGATGAGGGTGGTGAACATGAACAGTGGCCCTTTTCCATGGGAAACTAAACTCACCTGGCCATGTTCCTGGTGTCAGATAGTGGGAGACATTTGGCACTCTAAAAGCAGCCCGAGTTCCAAAATGTGGCATCTTGCATGTGGGAGAAATCTTGAATGTCACGGCATTTTTGCAGGCCGAAGCCGATGTGGCCGGATGAGGGTGGTGGACACGAACGGTGGCCCTTTTCCATGGGAAACTAAACTCACCTGGCCATGTTCCTGGTGTCAGATTGTGGGAGACATTTGGCACTCCAAAAGCAGCCCGAGTTCCAAAATGTGGCATCTTGCATCTGGGAGAAATCTTGAATGTCACGGCATTTTTGCAGGCCGAAGCCGAGGTGGCCGGATGAGGGTGGTGGACACGAACGGTGGCCCTTTTCCATGGGAAACTAAACTCACCTGGCCATGTTCCTGGTGTCAGATTGTGGGAGACATTTGGCACTCCAAAAGCAGCCCGAGTTCCAAAATGTGGCATCTTGCATCTGGGAGAAATCTTGAATGTCACGGCATTTTTGCAGGCCGAAGCCGATGTGGCCGGATGAGGGTGGTGGACACGAACGGTGGCCCTTTTCCATGGGAAACTAAACTCACCTGGCCATGTTCCTGGTGTCAGATTGTGGGAGACATTTGGCACTCCAAAAGCAGCCCGAGTTCCAAAATGTGGCATCTTGCATCTGGGAGAAATCTTGAATGTCACGGCATTTTTGCAGGCAAAAGCCGATGTGGCCGGATGAGGGTGGTGGACACGAACGGTGGCCCTTTTCCATGGGAAACTAAACTCACCTGGCCATGTTCCTGGTGTCAGATTGTGGGAGACATTTGGCACTCCAAAAGCAGCCCAAGTTCCAAAATGTGCCATCTTGCATCTGGGAGAAATCTTGAATGTCACGGCATTTTTGCAGGCAAAAGCCGATAGGGCAGGATGGGGCAGGATGAGGGTGGTGAAGATGAACAGTGGCCCTTTTCCATGGGAAACTAAACTCACCTGGCCATGTTCCTGGTGTCAGATTGTGGGAGACATTTGGCACTCTAAAAGCAGCCCGAGTTCCAAAATGTGGCATCTTGCATCTGGGAGAAATCTTGAATGTCACGGCATTTTTGCAGGCCGAAGCCGATGTGGCCGGATGAGGGTGGTGGACACGAACGGTGGCCCTTTTCCATGGGAAACTAAACTCACCTGGCCATGTTCCTGGTGTCAGATTGTGGGAGACATTTGGCACTCCAAAAGCAGCCCAAGTTCCAAAATGTGGCATCTTGCATCTGGGAGAAATCTTGAATGCCACGGCATTTTTGCAGGCCGAAGCCGATAGGGCAGGATGGGGCAGGATGAGGGTGGTGAACATGAACAGTGGCCCTTTTCCATGGGAAACTAAACTCACCTGGCCATGTTCCTGGTGTCAGATTGTGGGAGACATTTGGCACTCTAAAAGCAGCCCGAGTTCCAAAATGTGGCATCTTGCATGTGGGAGAAATCTTGAATGTCACGGCATTTTTGCAGGCCGAAGCCGATGTGGCCGGATGAGGGTGGTGGACACGAACGGTGGCCCTTTTCCATGGGAAACTAAACTCACCTGGCCATGTTCCTGGTGTCAGATTGTGGGAGACATTTGGCACTCCAAAAGCAGCCCGAGTTCCAAAATGTGGCATCTTGCATGTGGGAGAAATCTTGAATGTCACGGCATTTTTGCAGGCAAAAGACGATAGGGCAGGATGGGGCAGGATGAGGGTGGTGAACATGAACAGTGGCCCTTTTCCATGGGAAACTAAACTCACCTGGCCATGTTCCTGGTGTCAGATAGTGGGAGACATTTGGCACTCTAAAAGCAGCCCGAGTTCCAAAATGTGGCATCTTGCATGTGGGAGAAATCTTGAATGTCACGGCATTTTTGCAGGCCGAAGCCGATGTGGCCGGATGAGGGTGGTGGACACGAACGGTGGCCCTTTTCCATGGGAAACTAAACTCACCTGGCCATGTTCCTGGTGTCAGATTGTGGGAGACATTTGGCACTCCAAAAGCAGCCCGAGTTCCAAAATGTGGCATCTTGCATCTGGGAGAAATCTTGAATGTCACGGCATTTTTGCAGGCAAAAGCCGATAGGGCAGGATGAGGGTGGTGGACACGAACGGTGGCCCTTTTCCATGGGAAACTAAACTCACCTGGCCATGTTCCTGGTGTCAGATTGTGGGAGACATTTGGCACTCCAAAAGCAGCCCGAGTTCCAAAATGTGGCATCTTGCATGTGGGAGAAATCTTGAATGTCACGGCATTTTTGCAGGCAAAAGACGATAGGGCAGGATGGGGCAGGATGAGGGTGGTGAAGATGAACAGTGGCCCTTTTCCATGGGAAACTAAACTCACCTGGCCATGTTCCTGGTGTCAGATAGTGGGAGACATTTGGCACTCTAAAAGCAGCCCGAGTTCCAAAATGTGGCATCTTGCATGTGGGAGAAATCTTGAATGTCACGGCATTTTTGCAGGCCGAAGCCGAGGTGGCCGGATGAGGGTGGTGGACACGAACGGTGGCCCTTTTCCATGGGAAACTAAACTCACCTGGCCATGTTCCTGGTGTCAGATTGTGGGAGACATTTGGCACTCCAAAAGCAGCCCGAGTTCCAAAATGTGGCATCTTGCATCTGGGAGAAATCTTGAATGTCACGGCATTTTCAGGCAAAAGCCGATAGGGCAGGATGGGGCAGGATGAGGGTGGTGAAGATGAACAGTGGCCCTTTTCCATGGGAAACTAAACTCACCTGGCCATGTTCCTGGTGTCAGATTGTGGGAGACATTTGGCACTCTAAAAGCAGCCCGAGTTCCAAAATGTGGCATCTTGCAGCTGGGAGAAATCTTGAATGTCACGGCATTTTTGCAGCCAAAAGCCGATGTGGCCGGATGAGGGTGGTGGACACGAACGGTGGCCCTTTTCCATGGGAAACTAAACTCACCTGGCCATGTTCCTGATGTCAGATTGTGGGAGACATTTGGCACTCCAAAAGCAGCCCGAGTTCCAAAATGTGGCATCTTGCATCTGGGAGAAATCTTGAATGTCACGGCATTTTTGCAGGCCGAAGCCGATGTGGCCGGATGAGGGTGGTGGACACGAACGGTGGCCCTTTTCCATGGGAAACTAAACTCACCTGGCCATGTTCCTGATGTCAGATTGTGGGAGACATTTGGCACTCCAAAAGCAGCTCGAGTTCCAAAATGTGGCATCTTGCATCTGGGAGAAATCTTGAATGTCACGGCATTTTTGCAGGCAAAAGCCGATAGGGCAGGATGAGGGTGGTGGACACGAACGGTGGCCCTTTTCCATGGGAAACTAAACTCACCTGGCCATGTTCCTGATGTCAGATTGTGGGAGACATTTGGCACTCCAAAAGCAGCCCAAGTTCCAAAATGTGGCATCTTGCATCTGGGAGAAATCTTGAATGTCACGGCATTTTTGCAGGCAAAAGACGATAGGGCAGGATGGGGCAGGATGAGGGTGGTGGACATGAACAGTGGCCCTTTTCCATGGGAAACTAAACTCACCTGGCCATGTTCCTGGTGTCAGATTGTGGGAGACATTTGGCACTCTAAAAGCAGCCCAAGTTCCAAAATGTGGCATCTTGCATGTGGGAGAAATCTTGAATGTCACGGCATTTTTGCAGGCCGAAGCCGATGTGGCCGGATGAGGGTGGTGGACACGAACGGTGGCCCTTTTCCATGGGAAACTAAACTCACCTGGCCATGTTCCTGGTGTCAGATTGTGGGAGACATTTGGCACTCCAAAAGCAGCCCGAGTTCCAAAATGTGGCATCTTGCATTTGGGAGAAATCTTGAATGTCACGGCATTTTTGCAGGCAAAAGCCGATAGGGCAGGATGAGGGTGGTGGACACGAACGGTGGCCCTTTTCCATGGGAAACTAAACTCACCTGGCCATGTTCCTGGTGTCAGATTGTGGGAGACATTTGGCACTCCAAAAGCAGCATGAGTTCCAAAATGTGGCATCTTGCATCTGGGAGAAATCTTGAATGCCACGGCATTTTTGCAGGCCGAAGCCGATAGGGCAGGATGAGGCAGGATGAGGGTGGTGAACATGAACAGTGGCCCGTTTCCATGGGAAACTAAACTCACCTGGCCATGTTCCTGGTGTCAGATAGTGGGAGACATTTGGCACTCTAAAAGCAGCCCGAGTTCCAAAATGTGGCATCTTGCATGTGGGAGAAATCTTGAATGTCACGGCATTTTTGCAGGCCGAAGCCGAGGTGGCCGGATGAGGGTGGTGGACACGAACGGTGGCCCTTTTCCATGGGAAACTAAACTCACCTGGCCATGTTCCTGATGTCAGATTGTGGGAGACATTTGGCACTCCAAAAGCAGCCCGAGTTCCAAAATGTGGCATCTTGCATCTGGGAGAAATCTTGAATGTCACGGCATTTTTGCTAGCAAAAGCCGATAGGGCAGGATGGGGCAGGATGAGGGTGGTGGACATGAACAGTGGCCCTTTTCCATGGGAAACTAAACTCACTTGGCCATGTTCCTGATGTCAGATTGTGGGAGACATTTGGCACTCTAAAAGCAGCCCGAGTTCCAAAATGTGGCATCTTGCATCTGGGAGAAATCTTGAATGTCACGGCATTTTTGCAGGCAAAAGCCGATAGGGCAGGATGAGGGTGGTGGACACGAACGGTGGCCCTTTTCCATGGGAAACTAAACTCACCTGGCCATGTTCCTGGTGTCAGATTGTGGGAGACATTTGGCACTCCAAAAGCAGCCCAAGTTCCAAAATGTGGCATCTTGCATCTGGGAGAAATCTTGAATGCCACGGCATTTTGGAGGCAAAAGCCGATAGGGCAGGATGAGGGTGGTGGACACGAACGGTGACCCTTTTCCATGGGAAACTAAACTCACCTGGCCATGTTCCTGGTGTAAGATTGTGGGAGACATTTGGCACTCCAAAAGCAGCCCGAGTTCCAAAATGTGGCATCTTGCATCTGGGAGAAATCTTGAATGTCACGGCATTTTTGCAGGCCGAAGACGATGTGGCCTGATGAAGGTGGTGGACACGAACGGTGGCCCTTTTCCATAGGAAACTAAACTCACTTGGCTATGTTCCTGATGTCAGATTGTGGGAGACATTTGGCACTCCAAAAGCAGCCCGAGTTCCAAAATGTGGCATCTTGCATCTGGGAGAAATCTTGAATGTCACGACATTTTTGCAGGCCGAAGCCGATAGGGCAGAACGGGGCAGGATGAGGGTGGTGGACATGAAGAGTTGCCATTTTCCATGGGAAACTAAACTCACCTGGCCATGTTCCTGATGTCAGATTGTGGGAGACATTTGGCACTCCAAAAGCAGCCCGAGTTCCAAAATGTGGCATCTTGCATCTGGGAGAAATCTTGAATGTCACGGCATTTTTGCAGGCAAAAGACGATAGGGCAGGATGGGGCAGGATGAGGGTGGTGAAGATGAACAGTGGCCCTTTTCCATGGGAAACTAAACTCACCTGGCCATGTTCCTGGTGTCAGATAGTGGGAGACATTTGGCACTCTAAAAGCAGCCCGAGTTCCAAAATGTGGCATCTTGCATGTGGGAGAAATCTTGAATGTCACGGCATTTTTGCAGGCCGAAGCCGATGTGGCCGGATGAGGGTGGTGGACACGAACGGTGGCCCTTTTCCATGGGAAACTAAACTCACCTGGCCATGTTCCTGGTGTCAGATTGTGGGAGACATTTGGCACTCCAAAAGCAGCCCAAGTTCCAAAATGTGGCATCTTGCATCTGGGAGAAATCTTGAATGTCACGGCATTTTTGCAGGCAAAAGACGATAGGGCAGGATGGGGCAGGATGAGGGTGGTGGACATGAACAGTGGCCCTTTTCCATGGGAAACTAAACTCACCTGGCCATGTTCCTGGTGTCAGATTGTGGGAGACATTTGGCACTCTAAAAGCAGCCCAAGTTCCAAAATGTGGCATCTTGCATGTGGGAGAAATCTTGAATGTCACGGCATTTTTGCAGGCCGAAGCCGATGTGGCCGGATGAGGGTGGTGGACACGAACGGTGGCCCTTTTCCATGGGAAACTAAACTCACCTGGCCATGTTCCTGGTGTCAGATTGTGGGAGACATTTGGCACTCCAAAAGCAGCCCGAGTTCCAAAATGTGGCATCTTGCATCTGGGAGAAATCTTGAATGTCACGGCATTTTTGCAGGCAAAAGCCGATAGGGCAGGATGAGGGTGGTGGACACGAACGGTGGCCCTTTTCCATGGGAAACTAAACTCACCTGGCCATGTTCCTGGTGTCAGATTGTGGGAGACATTTGGCACTCCAAAAGCAGCCCAAGTTCCAAAATGTGGCATCTTGCATCTGGGAGAAATCTTGAATGCCACGGCATTTTTGCAGGCCGAAGCCGATAGGGCAGGATGGGGCAGGATGAGGGGGGTGAACATGAACAGTGGCCCGTTTCCATGGGAAACTAAACTCACCTGGCCATGTTCCTGGTGTCAGATAGTGGGAGACATTTGGCACTCTAAAAGCAGCCCGAGTTCCAAAATGTGGCATCTTGCATGTGGGAGAAATCTTGAATGTCACGGCATTTTTGCAGGCCGAAGCCGAGGTGGCCGGATGAGGGTGGTGGACACGAACGGTGGCCCTTTTCCATGGGAAACTAAACTCACCTGGCCATGTTCCTGGTGTCAGATTGTGGGAGACATTTGGCACTCCAAAAGCAGCCCGAGTTCCAAAATGTGGCATCTTGCATCTGGGAGAAATCTTGAATGTCACGGCATTTTTGCTAGCAAAAGCCGATAGGGCAGGATGGGGCAGGATGAGGGTGGTGGACATGAACAGTGGCCCTTTTCCATGGGAAACTAAACTCACTTGGCCATGTTCCTGATGTCAGATTGTGGGAGACATTTGGCACTCTAAAAGCAGCCCGAGTTCCAAAATGTGGCATCTTGCATCTGGGAGAAATCTTGAATGTCACGGCATTTTTGCAGGCAAAAGCCGATAGGGCAGGATGAGGGTGGTGGACACGAACGGTGGCCCTTTTCCATGGGAAACTAAACTCACCTGGCCATGTTCCTGGTGTCAGATTGTGGGAGACATTTGGCACTCCAAAAGCAGCCCAAGTTCCAAAATGTGGCATCTTGCATCTGGGAGAAATCTTGAATGCCACGGCATTTTGGAGGCAAAAGCCGATAGGGCAGGATGAGGGTGGTGGACACGAACGGTGACCCTTTTCCATGGGAAACTAAACTCACCTGGCCATGTTCCTGGTGTAAGATTGTGGGAGACATTTAGCACTCCAAAAGCAGCCCGAGTTCCAAAATGTGGCATCTTGCATCTGGGAGAAATCTTGAATGTCACGGCATTTTTGCAGGCCGAAGACGATGTGGCCTGATGAAGGTGGTGGACACGAACGGTGGCCCTTTTCCATAGGAAACTAAACTCACTTGGCTATGTTCCTGATGTCAGATTGTGGGAGACATTTGGCACTCCAAAAGCAGCCCGAGTTCCAAAATGTGGCATCTTGCATCTGGGAGAAATCTTGAATGTCACGACATTTTTGCAGGCCGAAGCCGATAGGGCAGAACGGGGCAGGATGAGGGTGGTGGACATGAAGAGTTGCCATTTTCCATGGGAAACTAAACTCACCTGGCCATGTTCCTGATGTCAGATTGTGGGAGACATTTGGCACTCCAAAAGCAGCCCGAGTTCCAAAATGTGGCATCTTGCATGTTGGAGAAATCTTGAATGTCACGGCATTTTTGCAGGCAAAAGCCGATAGGGTAGGATGAGGGTGGTGGACACGAACGGTGGCCCTTTTCCATGGGAAACTAAACTCACCTGGCCATGTTCCTGGTGTCAGATTGTGGGAGACATTTGGCACTCCAAAAGCAGCCCGAGTTCCAAAATGTGGCATCTTGCATCTGGGAGAAATCTTGAATGTCACGGCATTTTTGCAGCCAAAAGCCGATAGGGCAGGATGGGGCAGGATGAGGGTGGTGGACATGAACAGTGGCCCTTTTCCATGGGAAACTAAACTCACCTGGCCATGTTCCTGGTGTCAGATTGTGGGAGACATTTGGCACTCTAAAAGCAGCCCGAGTTCCAAAATGTGGCATCTTGCATGTGGGAGAAATCTTGAATGTCACGGCATTTTTGCAGGCCGAAGCCGATGTGGCCGGATGAGGGTGGTGGACACGAACGGTGGCCCTTTTCCATGGGAAACTAAACTCACCTGGCCATGTTCCTGGTGTCAGATTGTGGGAGACATTTGGCACTCCAAAAGCAGCCCGAGTTCCAAAATGTGGCATCTTGCATCTGGGAGAAATCTTGAATGTCACGGCATTTTTGCAGGCAAAAGCCGATAGGGCAGGATGGGGCAGGATGAGGGTGGTGAAGATGAACAGTGGCCCTTTTCCATGGGAAACTAAACTCACCTGGCCATGTTCCTGGTGTCAGATTGTGGGAGACATTTGGCACTCTAAAAGCAGCCCGAGTTCCAAAATGTGGCATCTTGCATCTGGGAGAAATCTTGAATGTCACGGCATTTTTGCAGGCAAAAGCCGATGTGGCCGGATGAGGGTGGTGGACACGAACGGTGGCCCTTTTCCATGGGAAACTAAACTCACCTGGCCATGTTCCTGATGTCAGATTGTGGGAGACATTTGGCACTCCAAAAGCAGCCCGAGTTCCAAAATGTGGCATCTTGCATCTGGGAGAAATCTTGAATGTCACGGCATTTTTGCAGGCAAAAGACGATAGGGCAGGATGGGGCAGGATGAGGGTGGTGAACATGAACAGTGGCCCTTTTCCATGGGAAACTAAACTCACCTGGCCATGTTCCTGGTGTCAGATTGTGGGAGACATTTGGCACTCCAAAAGCAGCCCAAGTTCCAAAATGTGGCATCTTGCATCTGGGAGAAATCTTGAATGTCACGGCATTTTTGCAGGCCGAAGACGATGTGGCCGGATGAGGGTGGTGGACACGAACGGTGGCCCTTTTCCATGGGAAACTAAACTCACCTGGCCATGTTCCTGGTGTCAGATTGTGGGAGACATTTGGCACTCCAAAAGCAGTATGAGTTCCAAAATGTGGCATCTTGCATCTGGGAGAAATCTTGAATGTCACGGCATTTTTGCAGGCAAAAGCCGATAGGGCAGGATGAGGGTGGTGGACACGAACGGTGGCCCTTTTCCATGGGAAACTAAACTCACCTGGCCATGTTCCTGGTGTCAGATTGTGGGAGACATTTGGCACTCCAAAAGCAGCCCGAGTTCCAAAATGTGGCATCTTGCATCTGGGAGAAATCTTGAATGTAACAGCATTTTTGCAGCCAAAAGCCGATGTGGCCGGATGAGGGTGGTGGACACGAACGGTGGCCCTTTTCCATGGGAAACTAAACTCACCTGGCCATGTTCCTGATGTCAGATTGTGGGAGACATTTGGCACTCTAAAAGCAGCCCGAGTTCCAAAATGTGGCATCTTGCATCTGGGAGAAATCTTGAATGTCACGGCATTTTTGCAGGCCGAAGCCGATGTGGCCGGATGAGGGTGGTGGACACGAACGGTGGCCCTTTTCCATGGGAAACTAAACTCACCTGGCCATGTTCCTGGTGTAAGATTGTGGGAGACATTTGGCACTCCAAAAGCAGCCCGAGTTCCAAAATGTGGCATCTTGCATCTGGGAGAAATCTTGAATGTCACGGCATTTTTGCAGGCAAAAGCCGATGTGGCCGGATGAGGGTGGTGGACACGAACGGTGGCCCTTTTCCATGGGAAACTAAACTCACCTGGCCATGTTCCTGGTGTCAGATTGTGGGAGACATTTGGCACTCCAAAAGCAGCCCAAGTTCCAAAATGTGGCATCTTGCATGTGGGAGAAATCTTGAATGTCACGGCATTTTTGCAGGCAAAAGCCGATAGGGCACGATGGGGCAGGATGAGGGTGGTGAACATGAACAGTGGCCCTTTTCCATGGGAAACTAAACTCACCTGGCCATGTTCCTGGTGTCAGATTGTGGGAGACATTTGGCACTCCAAAAGCAGCCCGAGTTCCAAAATGTGGCATCTTGCATCTGGGAGAAATCTTGAATGTCACGGCATTTTTGCAGCCAAAAGCCGATAGGGCAGGATGAGGGTGGTGGACACGAACGGTGGCCCTTTTCCATGGGAAACTAAACTCACCTGGCCATGTTCCTGGTGTCAGATTGTGGGAGACATTTGGCACTCCAAAAGCAGCCCGAGTTCCAAAATGTGGCATCTTGCATGTGGGAGAAATCTTGAATGTCACGGCATTTTTGCAGGCAAAAGCCGATGTGGCCGGATGAGGGTGGTGGACACGAACGGTGGCCCTTTTCCATGGGAAACTAAACTCACCTGGCCATGTTCCTGGTGTCAGATTGTGGGAGACATTTGGCACTCCAAAAGCAGCTCGAGTTCCAAAATGTGGCATCTTGCATGTGGGAGAAATCTTGAATGTCACGGCATTTTTGTAGGCCGAAGCCGATAGGGCAGGATGTGGCTGGATGACCGTGGTGGACACGAAGAGTTGCCATTTTCCATGGGAAACTAAACTCACCTGGCCATGTTCCTGGTGTCAGATTGTGGGAGACATTTGGCACTCTAAAAGCAGCCCGAGTTCCAAAATGTGGCATCTTGCATCTGGGAGAAATCTTGAATGCCACGGCATTTTTTCAGGCAAAAGCCGATGTGGCCGGATGAGGGTGGTGGACACGAACGGTGGCCCTTTTCCATGGGAAACTAAACTCACCTGGCCATGTTCCTGATGTCAGATTGTGGGAGACATTTGGCACTCCAAAAGCAGCCCGAGTTCCAAAATGTGGCATCTTTCATGAGGGAGAAATCTTGAATGTCACGGCATTTTTGCAGGCAAAAGCCGATGTGGCCGGATGAGGGTGGTGGACACGAACGGTGGCCCTTTTCCATAGGAAACTAAACTCACTTGGCCATGTTCCTGATGTCAGATTGTGGGAGACATTTGGCACTCCAAAAGCAGCCCGAGTTCCAAAATGTGGCATCTTGCATCTGGGAGAAATCTTGAATGTCACGGCATTTTTTCAGGCAAAAGCCGATAGGGCAGGATGGGGCAGGATGAGGGTGGTGGACATGAACAGTGGCCCTTTTCCATGGGAAACTAAACTCACCTGGCCATGTTCCTGGTGTCAGATTGTGGGAGACATTTGGCACTCCAAAAGCAGCCCGAGTTCCAAAATGTGGCATCTTGCATCTGGGAGAAATCTTGAATGTCACGGCATTTTTGCAGGCCGAAGCCGAGGTGGCCGGATGAGAGTGGTGGACACGACCGGTGGCCCTTTTCCATGGGAAACTAAACTCACATGGCCATGTTCCTGGTGTCAGATTGTGGGAGACATTTGGCACTCCAAAAGCAGCCCAAGTTCCAAAATGTGGCATCTTGCATCTGGGAGAAATCTTGAATGTCACGGCATTTTTGCAGGCAAAAGCCGATAGGGCAGGATGGGGCAGGATGAAGGTGGTGAACATGAACAGTGGCCCTTTTCCATGGGAAACTAAACTCACCTGGCCATGTTCCTGGTGTCAGATTGTGGGAGACATTTGGCACTCCAAAAGCAGCCCGAGTTCCAAAATGTGGCATCTTGCATGTGGGAGAAATCTTGAATGTCACGGCATTTTTGCAGGCCGAAGCCGAGGTGGCCGGATGAGGGTGGTGGACACGAACGGTGGCCCTTTTCCATGGGAAACTAAACTCACCTGGCCATGTTCCTGGTGTCAGATTGTGGGAGACATTTGGCACTCCAAAAGCAGCCCGAGTTCCAAAATGTGGCATCTTGCATCTGGGAGAAATCTTGAATGTCACGGCATTTTTGCAGGCAAAAGCCGATGTGGCCGGATGAGGGTGGTGGACACGAACGGTGGCCCTTTTCCATGGGAAACTAAACTCACCTGGCCATGTTCCTGGTGTCAGATTGTGGGAGACATTTGGCACTCCAAAAGCAGCCCAAGTTCCAAAATGTGGCATCTTGCATCTGGGAGAAATCTTGAATGCCACGGCATTTTTACAGGCCGAATCCGATAGGGCAGGATGGGGCAGGATGAGGGTGGTGAACATGAACAGTGGCCCTTTTCCATGGGAAACTAAACTCACCTGGCCATGTTCCTGGTGTCAGATAGTGGGAGACATTTGGCACTCTAAAAGCAGCCCGAGTTCCAAAATGTGGCATCTTGCATGTGGGAGAAATCTTGAATGTCACGGCATTTTTGCAGGCCGAAGCCGATGTGGCCGGATGAGGGTGGTGGACACGAACGGTGGCCCTTTTCCATGGGAAACTAAACTCACCTGGCCATGTTCCTGGTGTCAGATTGTGGGAGACATTTGGCACTCCAAAAGCAGCCCGAGTTCCAAAATGTGGCATCTTGCATCTGGGAGAAATCTTGAATGTAACAGCATTTTTGCAGCCAAAAGCCGATGTGGCCGGATGAGGGTGGTGGACACGAACGGTGGCCCTTTTCCATGGGAAACTAAACTCACTTGGCCATGTTCCTGATGTCAGATTGTGGGAGACATTTGGCACTCCAAAAGCAGCCCGAGTTCCAAAATGTGGCATCTTGCATCTGGGAGAAATCTTGAATGTCACGGCATTTTTGCAGGCCGAAGCCGATGTGGCCGGATGAGGGTGGTGGACACGAACGGTGGCCCTTTTCCATGGGAAACTAAACTCACCTGGCCATGTTCCTGGTGTAAGATTGTGGGAGACATTTGGCACTCCAAAAGCAGCCCGAGTTCCAAAATGTGGCATCTTGCATCTGGGAGAAATCTTGAATGTCACGGCATTTTTTCAGGCAAAAGCCGATAGGGCAGGATGGGGCAGGATGAGGGTGGTGGACATGAACGGTGGCCCTTTTCCATGGGAAACTAAACTCACCTGGCCATGTTCCTGGTGTCAGATTGTGGGAGACATTTGGCACTCTAAAAGCAGCCCGAGTTCCAAAATGTGGCATCTTGCATCTGGGAGAAATCTTGAATGTCACGGCATTTTTGCAGGCAAAAGCCGATGTGGCCGGATGAGGGTGGTGGACACGAACGGTGGCCCTTTTCCATGGGAAACTAAACTCACCTGGCCATGTTCCTGGTGTCAGATTGTGGGAGACATTTGGCACTCCAAAAGCAGCCCAAGTTCCAAAATGTGGCATCTTGCATGTGGGAGAAATCTTGAATGTCACGGCATTTTTGCAGGCAAAAGCCAATAGGGCACGATGGGGCAGGATAAGGGTGGTGAACATGAACAGTGGCCCTTTTCCATGGGAAACTAAACTCACCTGGCCATGTTCCTGGTGTCAGATTGTGGGAGACATTTGGCACTCCAAAAGCAGCCCGAGTTCCAAAATGTGGCATCTTGCATCTGGGAGAAATCTTGAATGTCACGGCATTTTTGCAGGCAAAAGCCGATGTGGCCGGATGAGGGTGGTGGACACGAACGGTGGCCCTTTTCCATGGGAAACTAAACTCACCTGGCCATGTTCCTGGTGTCAGATTGTGGGAGACATTTGGCACTCCAAAAGCAGCCCAAGTTCCAAAATGTGGCATCTTGCATCTGGGAGAAATCTTGAATGCCACGGCATTTTTACAGGCCGAATCCGATAGGGCAGGATGGGGCAGGATGAAGGTGGTGAACATGAACAGTGGCCCTTTTCCATGGGAAACTAAACTCACCTGGCCATGTTCCTGGTGTCAGATAGTGGGAGACATTTGGCACTCTAAAAGCAGCCCGAGTTCCAAAATGTGGCATCTTGCATGTGGGAGAAATCTTGAATGTCACGGCATTTTTGCAGGCCGAAGCCGATGTGGCCGGATGAGGGTGGTGGACACGAACGGTGGCCCTTTTCCATGGGAAACTAAACTCACCTGGCCATGTTCCTGGTGTCAGATTGTGGGAGACATTTGGCACTCCAAAAGCAGCCCGAGTTCCAAAATGTGGCATCTTGCATCTGGGAGAAATCTTGAATGTAACAGCATTTTTGCAGCCAAAAGCCGATGTGGCCGGATGAGGGTGGTGGACACGAACGGTGGCCCTTTTCCATGGGAAACTAAACTCACTTGGCCATGTTCCTGATGTCAGATTGTGGGAGACATTTGGCACTCCAAAAGCAGCCCGAGTTCCAAAATGTGGCATCTTGCATCTGGGAGAAATCTTGAATGTCACGGCATTTTTGCAGGCCGAAGCCGATGTGGCCGGATGAGGGTGGTGGACACGAACGGTGGCCCTTTTCCATGGGAAACTAAACTCACCTGGCCATGTTCCTGGTGTAAGATTGTGGGAGACATTTGGCACTCCAAAAGCAGCCCGAGTTCCAAAATGTGGCATCTTGCATCTGGGAGAAATCTTGAATGTCACGGCATTTTTGCAGGCAAAAGCCGATAGGGCAGGATGGGGCAGGATGAGGGTGGTGGACATGAACGGTGGCCCTTTTCCATGGGAAACTAAACTCACCTGGCCATGTTCCTGGTGTCAGATTGTGGGAGACATTTGGCACTCTAAAAGCAGCCCGAGTTCCAAAATGTGGCATCTTGCATCTGGGAGAAATCTTGAATGTCACGGCATTTTTGCAGGCAAAAGCCGATGTGGCCGGATGAGGGTGGTGGACACGAACGGTGGCCCTTTTCCATGGGAAACTAAACTCACCTGGCCATGTTCCTGGTGTCAGATTGTGGGAGACATTTGGCACTCCAAAAGCAGCCCAAGTTCCAAAATGTGGCATCTTGCATGTGGGAGAAATCTTGAATGTCACGGCATTTTTGCAGGCAAAAGCCAATAGGGCACGATGGGGCAGGATGAGGGTGGTGAACATGAACAGTGGCCCTTTTCCATGGGAAACTAAACTCACCTGGCCATGTTCCTGGTGTCAGATTGTGGGAGACATTTGGCACTCCAAAAGCAGCCCGAGTTCCAAAATGTGGCATCTTGCATCTGGGAGAAATCTTGAATGTCACGGCATTTTTGCAGGCCGAAGCCGAGGTGGCCGGATGAGAGTGGTGGACACGACCGGTGGCCCTTTTCCATGGGAAACTAAACTCACCTGGCCATGTTCCTGGTGTCAGATTGTGGGAGACATTTGGCACTCCAAAAGCAGCCCAAGTTCCAAAATGTGGCATCTTGCATCTGGGAGAAATCTTGAATGTCACGGCATTTTTGCAGGCAAAAGCCGATAGGGCAGGATGGGGCAGGATGAAGGTGGTGAACATGAACAGTGGCCCTTTTCCATGGGAAACTAAACTCACCTGGCCATGTTCCTGGTGTCAGATTGTGGGAGACATTTGGCACTCCAAAAGCAGCCCGAGTTCCAAAATGTGGCATCTTGCATGTGGGAGAAATCTTGAATGTCACGGCATTTTTGCAGGCCGAAGCCGAGGTGGCCGGATGAGGGTGGTGGACACGAACGGTGGCCCTTTTCCATGGGAAACTAAACTCACCTGGCCATGTTCCTGGTGTCAGATTGTGGGAGACATTTGGCACTCCAAAAGCAGCCCGAGTTCCAAAATGTGGCATCTTGCATCTGGGAGAAATCTTGAATGTCACGGCATTTTTGCAGGCAAAAGCCGATGTGGCCGGATGAGGGTGGTGGACACGAACGGTGGCCCTTTTCCATGGGAAACTAAACTCACCTGGCCATGTTCCTGGTGTCAGATTGTGGGAGACATTTGGCACTCCAAAAGCAGCCCAAGTTCCAAAATGTGGCATCTTGCATCTGGGAGAAATCTTGAATGTCACGGCATTTTTGCAGGCCGAAGCCGATGTGGCCGGATGAGGGTGGTGGACACGAACGGTGGCCCTTTTCCATGGGAAACTAAACTCACCTGGCCATGTTCCTGGTGTAAGATTGTGGGAGACATTTGGCACTCCAAAAGCAGCCCGAGTTCCAAAATGTGGCATCTTGCATCTGGGAGAAATCTTGAATGTCACGGCATTTTTTCAGGCAAAAGCCGATAGGGCAGGATGGGGCAGGATGAGGGTGGTGGACATGAACGGTGGCCCTTTTCCATGGGAAACTAAACTCACCTGGCCATGTTCCTGGTGTCAGATTGTGGGAGACATTTGGCACTCTAAAAGCAGCCCGAGTTCCAAAATGTGGCATCTTGCATCTGGGAGAAATCTTGAATGTCACGGCATTTTTGCAGGCAAAAGCCGATGTGGCCGGATGAGGGTGGTGGACACGAACGGTGGCCCTTTTCCATGGGAAACTAAACTCACCTGGCCATGTTCCTGGTGTCAGATTGTGGGAGACATTTGGCACTCCAAAAGCAGCCCAAGTTCCAAAATGTGGCATCTTGCATGTGGGAGAAATCTTGAATGTCACGGCATTTTTGCAGGCAAAAGCCAATAGGGCACGATGGGGCAGGATAAGGGTGGTGAACATGAACAGTGGCCCTTTTCCATGGGAAACTAAACTCACCTGGCCATGTTCCTGGTGTCAGATTGTGGGAGACATTTGGCACTCCAAAAGCAGCCCGAGTTCCAAAATGTGGCATCTTGCATCTGGGAGAAATCTTGAATGTCACGGCATTTTTGCAGGCAAAAGCCGATGTGGCCGGATGAGGGTGGTGGACACGAACGGTGGCCCTTTTCCATGGGAAACTAAACTCACCTGGCCATGTTCCTGGTGTCAGATTGTGGGAGACATTTGGCACTCCAAAAGCAGCCCAAGTTCCAAAATGTGGCATCTTGCATCTGGGAGAAATCTTGAATGCCACGGCATTTTTACAGGCCGAATCCGATAGGGCAGGATGGGGCAGGATGAAGGTGGTGAACATGAACAGTGGCCCTTTTCCATGGGAAACTAAACTCACCTGGCCATGTTCCTGGTGTCAGATAGTGGGAGACATTTGGCACTCTAAAAGCAGCCCGAGTTCCAAAATGTGGCATCTTGCATGTGGGAGAAATCTTGAATGTCACGGCATTTTTGCAGGCCGAAGCCGATGTGGCCGGATGAGGGTGGTGGACACGAACGGTGGCCCTTTTCCATGGGAAACTAAACTCACCTGGCCATGTTCCTGGTGTCAGATTGTGGGAGACATTTGGCACTCCAAAAGCAGCCCGAGTTCCAAAATGTGGCATCTTGCATCTGGGAGAAATCTTGAATGTAACAGCATTTTTGCAGCCAAAAGCCGATGTGGCCGGATGAGGGTGGTGGACACGAACGGTGGCCCTTTTCCATGGGAAACTAAACTCACTTGGCCATGTTCCTGATGTCAGATTGTGGGAGACATTTGGCACTCCAAAAGCAGCCCGAGTTCCAAAATGTGGCATCTTGCATCTGGGAGAAATCTTGAATGTCACGGCATTTTTGCAGGCCGAAGCCGATGTGGCCGGATGAGGGTGGTGGACACGAACGGTGGCCCTTTTCCATGGGAAACTAAACTCACCTGGCCATGTTCCTGGTGTAAGATTGTGGGAGACATTTGGCACTCCAAAAGCAGCCCGAGTTCCAAAATGTGGCATCTTGCATCTGGGAGAAATCTTGAATGTCACGGCATTTTTGCAGGCAAAAGCCGATAGGGCAGGATGGGGCAGGATGAGGGTGGTGGACATGAACGGTGGCCCTTTTCCATGGGAAACTAAACTCACCTGGCCATGTTCCTGGTGTCAGATTGTGGGAGACATTTGGCACTCTAAAAGCAGCCCGAGTTCCAAAATGTGGCATCTTGCATCTGGGAGAAATCTTGAATGTCACGGCATTTTTGCAGGCAAAAGCCGATGTGGCCGGATGAGGGTGGTGGACACGAACGGTGGCCCTTTTCCATGGGAAACTAAACTCACCTGGCCATGTTCCTGGTGTCAGATTGTGGGAGACATTTGGCACTCCAAAAGCAGCCCAAGTTCCAAAATGTGGCATCTTGCATGTGGGAGAAATCTTGAATGTCACGGCATTTTTGCAGGCAAAAGCCAATAGGGCACGATGGGCAGGATGAGGGTGGTGAACATGAACAGTGGCCCTTTTCCATGGGAAACTAAACTCACCTGGCCATGTTCCTGGTGTCAGATTGTGGGAGACATTTGGCACTCCAAAAGCAGCCCGAGTTCCAAAATGTGGCATCTTGCATCTGGGAGAAATCTTGAATGTCACGGCATTTTTGCAGGCCGAAGCCGAGGTGGCCGGATGAGAGTGGTGGACACGACCGGTGGCCCTTTTCCATGGGAAACTAAACTCACCTGGCCATGTTCCTGGTGTCAGATTGTGGGAGACATTTGGCACTCCAAAAGCAGCCCAAGTTCCAAAATGTGGCATCTTGCATCTGGGAGAAATCTTGAATGTCACGGCATTTTTGCAGGCAAAAGCCGATAGGGCAGGATGGGGCAGGATGAAGGTGGTGAACATGAACAGTGGCCCTTTTCCATGGGAAACTAAACTCACCTGGCCATGTTCCTGGTGTCAGATTGTGGGAGACATTTGGCACTCCAAAAGCAGCCCGAGTTCCAAAATGTGGCATCTTGCATGTGGGAGAAATCTTGAATGTCACGGCATTTTTGCAGGCCGAAGCCGAGGTGGCCGGATGAGGGTGGTGGACACGAACGGTGGCCCTTTTCCATGGGAAACTAAACTCACCTGGCCATGTTCCTGGTGTCAGATTGTGGGAGACATTTGGCACTCCAAAAGCAGCCCGAGTTCCAAAATGTGGCATCTTGCATCTGGGAGAAATCTTGAATGTCACGGCATTTTTGCAGGCAAAAGCCGATGTGGCCGGATGAGGGTGGTGGACACGAACGGTGGCCCTTTTCCATGGGAAACTAAACTCACCTGGCCATGTTCCTGGTGTCAGATTGTGGGAGACATTTGGCACTCCAAAAGCAGCCCAAGTTCCAAAATGTGGCATCTTGCATCTGGGAGAAATCTTGAATGCCACGGCATTTTTGCAGGCCGAATCCGATAGGGCAGGATGGGGCAGGATGAGGGTGGTGGACACGAACGGTGGCCCTTTTCCATGGGAAACTAAACTCACCTGGCCATGTTCCTGGTGTCAGATTGTGGGAGACATTTGGCACTCTAAAAGCAGCCCGAGTTCCAAAATGTGGCATCTTGCATGTGGGAGAAATCTTGAATATCACGGCATTTTTGCAGGCCGAAGCCGATGTGGCCGGATGAGGGTGGTGGACACGAACGGTGGCCCTTTTCCATGGGAAACTAAACTCACCTGGCCATGTTCCTGGTGTCAGATTGTGGGAGACATTTGGCACTCCAAAAGCAGCCCGAGTTCCAAAATGTGGCATCTTGCATCTGGGAGAAATCTTGAATGTCACGGCATTTTTGCAGGCAAAAGCCGATAGGGCAGGATGGGGCAGGATGAGGGTGGTGAAGATGAACAGTGGCCCTTTTCCATGGGAAACTAAACTCACCTGGCCATGTTCCTGGTGTCAGATTGTGGGAGACATTTGGCACTCTAAAAGCAGCCCGAGTTCCAAAATGTGGCATCTTGCATGTTGGAGAAATCTTGAATGTCACGGCATTTTTGCAGGCAAAAGCCGATGTGGCCGGATGAGGGTGGTGGACACGAACGGTGGCCCTTTTCCATGGGAAACTAAACTCACCTGGCCATGTTCCTGGTGTCAGATTGTGGGAGACATTTGGCACTCCAAAAGCAGCCCGAGTTCCAAAATGTGGCATCTTGCATCTGGGAGAAATCTTGAATGTCACGGCATTTTCAGGCAAAAGCCGATAGGGCAGGATGGGGCAGGATGAGGGTGGTGAAGATGAACAGTGGCCCTTTTCCATGGGAAACTAAACTCACCTGGCCATGTTCCTGGTGTCAGATTGTGGGAGACATTTGGCACTCTAAAAGCAGCCCGAGTTCCAAAATGTGGCATCTTGCATCTGGGAGAAATCTTGAATGTCACGGCATTTTTGCAGGCAAAAGCCGATGTGGCCGGATGAGGGTGGTGGACACGAACGGTGGCCCTTTTCCATGGGAAACTAAACTCACCTGGCCATGTTCCTGATGTCAGATTGTGGGAGACATTTGGCACTCCAAAAGCAGCCCGAGTTCCAAAATGTGGCATCTTGCATGAGGGAGAAATCTTGAATGTCACGGCATTTTTGCAGGCCGAAGCCGATGTGGCCGGATGAGGGTGGTGGACACGAACGGTGGCCCTTTTCCATGGGAAACTAAACTCACCTGGCCATGTTCCTGATGTCAGATTGTGGGAGACATTTGGCACTCCAAAAGCAGCCCGAGTTCCAAAATGTGGCATCTTGCATCTGGGAGAAATCTTGAATGTCACGGCATTTTTTCAGGCAAAAGCCGATAGGGCAGGATGGGGCAGGATGAGGGTGGTGGACATGAACAGTGGCCCTTTTCCATGGGAAACTAAACTCACCTGGCCATGTTCCTGGTGTCAGATTGTGGGAGACATTTGGCACTCCAAAAGCAGCTCGAGTTCCAAAATGTGGCATCTTGCATCTGGGAGAAATCTTGAATGTCACGGCATTTTTGCAGGCCGAAGCCGAGGTGGCCGGATGAGAGTGGTGGACACGACCGGTGGCCCTTTTCCATGGGAAACTAAACTCACATGGCCATGTTCCTGGTAGTCAGATTGTGGGAGACATTTGGCACTCCAAAAGCAGCCCAAGTTCCAAAATGTGGCATCTTGCATCTGGGAGAAATCTTGAATGTCACGGCATTTTTGCAGGCAAAAGCCGATAGGGCAGGATGGGGCAGGATGAAGGTGGTGAACATGAACAGTGGCCCTTTTCCATGGGAAACTAAACTCACCTGGCCATGTTCCTGGTGTCAGATTGTGGGAGACATTTGGCACTCCAAAAGCAGCCCGAGTTCCAAAATGTGGCATCTTGCATGTGGGAGAAATCTTGAATGTCACGGCATTTTTGCAGGCCGAAGCCGAGGTGGCCGGATGAGGGTGGTGGACACGAACGGTGGCCCTTTTCCATGGGAAACTAAACTCACCTGGCCATGTTCCTGGTGTCAGATTGTGGGAGACATTTGGCACTCCAAAAGCAGCCCGAGTTCCAAAATGTGGCATCTTGCATCTGGGAGAAATCTTGAATGTCACGGCATTTTTGCAGGCAAAAGCCGATGTGGCCGGATGAGGGTGGTGGACACGAACGGTGGCCCTTTTCCATGGGAAACTAAACTCACCTGGCCATGTTCCTGGTGTCAGATTGTGGGAGACATTTGGCACTCCAAAAGCAGCCCAAGTTCCAAAATGTGGCATCTTGCATCTGGGAGAAATCTTGAATGCCACGGCATTTTTACAGGCCGAATCCGATAGGGCAGGATGGGGCAGGATGAGGGTGGTGAACATGAACAGTGGCCCTTTTCCATGGGAAACTAAACTCACCTGGCCATGTTCCTGGTGTCAGATAGTGGGAGACATTTGGCACTCTAAAAGCAGCCCGAGTTCCAAAATGTGGCATCTTGCATGTGGGAGAAATCTTGAATGTCACGGCATTTTTGCAGGCCGAAGCCGATGTGGCCGGATGAGGGTGGTGGACACGAACGGTGGCCCTTTTCCATGGGAAACTAAACTCACCTGGCCATGTTCCTGGTGTCAGATTGTGGGAGACATTTGGCACTCCAAAAGCAGCCCGAGTTCCAAAATGTGGCATCTTGCATCTGGGAGAAATCTTGAATGTAACAGCATTTTTGCAGCCAAAAGCCGATGTGGCCGGATGAGGGTGGTGGACACGAACGGTGGCCCTTTTCCATGGGAAACTAAACTCACTTGGCCATGTTCCTGATGTCAGATTGTGGGAGACATTTGGCACTCCAAAAGCAGCCCGAGTTCCAAAATGTGGCATCTTGCATCTGGGAGAAATCTTGAATGTCACGGCATTTTTGCAGGCCGAAGCCGATGTGGCCGGATGAGGGTGGTGGACACGAACGGTGGCCCTTTTCCATGGGAAACTAAACTCACCTGGCCATGTTCCTGGTGTAAGATTGTGGGAGACATTTGGCACTCCAAAAGCAGCCCGAGTTCCAAAATGTGGCATCTTGCATCTGGGAGAAATCTTGAATGTCACGGCATTTTTGCAGGCAAAAGCCGATAGGGCAGGATGGGGCAGGATGAGGGTGGTGGACATGAACGGTGGCCCTTTTCCATGGGAAACTAAACTCACCTGGCCATGTTCCTGGTGTCAGATTGTGGGAGACATTTGGCACTCTAAAAGCAGCCCGAGTTCCAAAATGTGGCATCTTGCATCTGGGAGAAATCTTGAATGTCACGGCATTTTTGCAGGCAAAAGCCGATGTGGCCGGATGAGGGTGGTGGACACGAACGGTGGCCCTTTTCCATGGGAAACTAAACTCACCTGGCCATGTTCCTGGTGTCAGATTGTGGGAGACATTTGGCACTCCAAAAGCAGCCCAAGTTCCAAAATGTGGCATCTTGCATGTGGGAGAAATCTTGAATGTCACGGCATTTTTGCAGGCAAAAGCCAATAGGGCACGATGGGGCAGGATGAGGGTGGTGAACATGAACAGTGGCCCTTTTCCATGGGAAACTAAACTCACCTGGCCATGTTCCTGGTGTCAGATTGTGGGAGACATTTGGCACTCCAAAAGCAGCCCGAGTTCCAAAATGTGGCATCTTGCATCTGGGAGAAATCTTGAATGTAACGGCATTTTTGCAGGCCGAAGCCGAGGTGGCCGGATGAGAGTGGTGGACACGACCGGTGGCCCTTTTCCATGGGAAACTAAACTCACCTGGCCATGTTCCTGGTGTCAGATTGTGGGAGACATTTGGCACTCCAAAAGCAGCCCAAGTTCCAAAATGTGGCATCTTGCATCTGGGAGAAATCTTGAATGTCACGGCATTTTTGCAGGCAAAAGCCGATAGGGCAGGATGGGGCAGGATGAAGGTGGTGAACATGAACAGTGGCCCTTTTCCATGGGAAACTAAACTCACCTGGCCATGTTCCTGGTGTCAGATTGTGGGAGACATTTGGCACTCCAAAAGCAGCCCGAGTTCCAAAATGTGGCATCTTGCATGTGGGAGAAATCTTGAATGTCACGGCATTTTTGCAGGCCGAAGCCGAGGTGGCCGGATGAGGGTGGTGGACACGAACGGTGGCCCTTTTCCATGGGAAACTAAACTCACCTGGCCATGTTCCTGGTGTCAGATTGTGGGAGACATTTGGCACTCCAAAAGCAGCCCGAGTTCCAAAATGTGGCATCTTGCATCTGGGAGAAATCTTGAATGTCACGGCATTTTTGCAGGCAAAAGCCGATGTGGCCGGATGAGGGTGGTGGACACGAACGGTGGCACTTTTCCATGGGAAACTAAACTCACCTGGCCATGTTCCTGGTGTCAGATTGTGGGAGACATTTGGCACTCCAAAAGCAGCCCAAGTTCCAAAATGTGGCATCTTGCATCTGGGAGAAATCTTGAATGCCACGGCATTTTTGCAGGCCGAATCCGATAGGGCAGGATGGGGCAGGATGAGGGTGGTGGACACGAACGGTGGCCCTTTTCCATGGGAAACTAAACTCACCTGGCCATGTTCCTGGTGTCAGATAGTGGGAGACATTTGGCACTCTAAAAGCAGCCCGAGTTCCAAAATGTGGCATCTTGCATGTGGGAGAAATCTTGAATGTCACGGCATTTTTGCAGGCCGAAGCCGATGTGGCCGGATGAGGGTGGTGGACACGAACGGTGGCCCTTTTCCATGGGAAACTAAACTCACCTGGCCATGTTCCTGGTGTCAGATTGTGGGAGACATTTGGCACTCCAAAAGCAGCCCGAGTTCCAAAATGTGGCATCTTGCATCTGGGAGAAATCTTGAATGTCACGGCATTTTTGCAGGCAAAAGCCGATAGGGCAGGATGGGGCAGGATGAGGGTGGTGAAGATGAACAGTGGCCCTTTTCCATGGGAAACTAAACTCACCTGGCCATGTTCCTGGTGTCAGATTGTGGGAGACATTTGGCACTCTAAAAGCAGCCCGAGTTCCAAAATGTGGCATCTTGCATGTTGGAGAAATCTTGAATGTCACGGCATTTTTGCAGGCAAAAGCCGATGTGGCCGGATGAGGGTGGTGGACACGAACGGTGGCCCTTTTCCATGGGAAACTAAACTCACCTGGCCATGTTCCTGGTGTCAGATTGTGGGAGACATTTGGCACTCCAAAAGCAGCCCGAGTTCCAAAATGTGGCATCTTGCATCTGGGAGAAATCTTGAATGTCACGGCATTTTCAGGCAAAAGCCGATAGGGCAGGATGGGGCAGGATGAGGGTGGTGAAGATGAACAGTGGCCCTTTTCCATGGGAAACTAAACTCACCTGGCCATGTTCCTGGTGTCAGATTGTGGGAGACATTTGGCACTCTAAAAGCAGCCCGAGTTCCAAAATGTGGCATCTTGCATCTGGGAGAAATCTTGAATGTCACGGCATTTTTGCAGGCAAAAGCCGATGTGGCCGGATGAGGGTGGTGGACACGAACGGTGGCCCTTTTCCATGGGAAACTAAACTCACCTGGCCATGTTCCTGATGTCAGATTGTGGGAGACATTTGGCACTCCAAAAGCAGCCCGAGTTCCAAAATGTGGCATCTTGCATGAGGGAGAAATCTTGAATGTCACGGCATTTTTGCAGGCCGAAGCCGATGTGGCCGGGTGAGGGTGGTGGACACGAACGGTGGCCCTTTTCCATGGGAAACTAAACTCACCTGGCCATGTTCCTGATGTCAGATTGTGGGAGACATTTGGCACTCCAAAAGCAGCCCGAGTTCCAAAATGTGGCATCTTGCATCTGGGAGAAATCTTGAATGCCACGGCATTTTTTCAGGGAAAAGCCGATGTGGCCGGATGAGGGTGGTGGACACGAACGGTGGCCCTTTTCCATGGGAAACTAAACTCACCTGGCCATGTTCCTGATGTCAGATTGTGGGAGACATTTGGCACTCCAAAAGCAGCCCGAGTTCCAAAATGTGGCATCTTGCATCTGGGAGAAATCTTGAATGTCACGGCATTTTTGCAGGCCGAAGCCGAGGTGGCCGGATGAGAGTGGTGGACACGAACGGTGGCCCTTTTCCATGGGAAACTAAACTCACCTGGCCATGTTCCTGGTGTCAGATTGTGGGAGACATTTGGCACTCCAAAAGCAGCCCAAGTTCCAAAATGTGGCATCTTGCATCTGGGAGAAATCTTGAATGTCACGGCATTTTTTCAGGCAAAAGCCGATAGGGCAGGATGGGGCAGGATGAGGGTGGTGGACATGAACAGTGGCCCTTTTCCATGGGAAACTAAACTCACCTGGCCATGTTCCTGGTGTCAGATTGTGGGAGACATTTGGCACTCCAAAAGCAGCCCGAGTTCCAAAATGTGGCATCTTGCATCTGGGAGAAATCTTGAATGTCACGGCATTTTTGCAGGCCGAAGCCGAGGTGGCCGGATGAGAGTGGTGGACACGAACGGTGGCCCTTTTCCATGGGAAACTAAACTCACCTGGCCATGTTCCTGGTGTCAGATTGTGGGAGACATTTGGCACTCCAAAAGCAGCCCAAGTTCCAAAATGTGGCATCTTGCATGTGGGAGAAATCTTGAATGTCACGGCATTTTTGCAGGCCGAATCCGATAGGGCAGGATGGGGCAGGATGAGGGTGGTGAACATGAACAGTGGCCCTTTTCCATGGGAAACTAAACTCACCTGGCCATGTTCCTGGTGTCAGATTGTGGGAGACATTTGGCACTCCAAAAGCAGCCCGAGTTCCAAAATGTGGCATCTTGCATGTGGGAGAAATCTTGAATGTCACGGCATTTTTGCAGGCCGAAGCCGAGGTGGCCGGATGAGAGTGGTGGACACGACCGGTGGCCCTTTTCCATGGGAAACTAAACTCACCTGGCCATGTTCCTGGTGTCAGATTGTGGGAGACATTTGGCACTCCAAAAGCAGCCCAAGTTCCAAAATGTGGCATCTTGCATCTGGGAGAAATCTTGAATGTCACGGCATTTTTGCAGGCAAAAGCCGATAGGGCAGGATGGGGCAGGATGAAGGTGGTGAACATGAACAGTGGCCCTTTTCCATGGGAAACTAAACTCACCTGGCCATGTTCCTGGTGTCAGATTGTGGGAGACATTTGGCACTCCAAAAGCAGCCCGAGTTCCAAAATGTGGCATCTTGCATGTGGGAGAAATCTTGAATGTCACGGCATTTTTGCAGGCCGAAGCCGAGGTGGCCGGATGAGGGTGGTGGACACGAACGGTGGCCCTTTTCCATGGGAAACTAAACTCACCTGGCCATGTTCCTGGTGTCAGATTGTGGGAGACATTTGGCACTCCAAAAGCAGCCCGAGTTCCAAAATGTGGCATCTTGCATCTGGGAGAAATCTTGAATGTCACGGCATTTTCAGGCAAAAGACGATAGGGCAGGATGGGGCAGGATGAGGGTGGTGAAGATGAACAGTGGCCCTTTTCCATGGGAAACTAAACTCACCTGGCCATGTTCCTGGTGTCAGATTGTGGGAGACATTTGGCACTCTAAAAGCAGCCCGAGTTCCAAAATGTGGCATCTTGCATCTGGGAGAAATCTTGAATGTCACGGCATTTTTGCAGGCAAAAGCCGATGTGGCCGGATGAGGGTGGTGGACACGAACGGTGGCCCTTTTCCATGGGAAACTAAACTCACCTGGCCATGTTCCTGATGTCAGATTGTGGGAGACATTTGGCACTCCAAAAGCAGCCCGAGTTCCAAAATGTGGCATCTTGCATGAGGGAGAAATCTTGAATGTCACGGCATTTTTGCAGGCCGAAGCCGATGTGGCCGGATGAGGGTGGTGGACACGAACGGTGGCCCTTTTCCATGGGAAACTAAACTCACCTGGCCATGTTCCTGATGTCAGATTGTGGGAGACATTTGGCACTCCAAAAGCAGCCCGAGTTCCAAAATGTGGCATCTTGCATCTGGGAGAAATCTTGAATGCCACGGCATTTTTTCAGGGAAAAGCCGATGTGGCCGGATGAGGGTGGTGGACACGAACGGTGGCCCTTTTCCATGGGAAACTAAACTCACCTGGCCATGTTCCTGATGTCAGATTGTGGGAGACATTTGGCACTCCAAAAGCAGCCCGAGTTCCAAAATGTGGCATCTTGCATCTGGGAGAAATCTTGAATGTCACGGCATTTTTGCAGGCCGAAGCCGAGGTGGCCGGATGAGAGTGGTGGACACGAACGGTGGCCCTTTTCCATGGGAAACTAAACTCACCTGGCCATGTTCCTGGTGTCAGATTGTGGGAGACATTTGGCACTCCAAAAGCAGCCCAAGTTCCAAAATGTGGCATCTTGCATCTGGGAGAAATCTTGAATGTCACGGCATTTTTTCAGGCAAAAGCCGATAGGGCAGGATGGGGCAGGATGAGGGTGGTGGACATGAACAGTGGCCCTTTTCCATGGGAAACTAAACTCACCTGGCCATGTTCCTGGTGTCAGATTGTGGGAGACATTTGGCACTCCAAAAGCAGCCCAAGTTCCAAAATGTGGCATCTTGCATCTGGGAGAAATCTTGAATGTCACGGCATTTTCACGCAAAAGCCGATAGGGCAGGATGGGGCAGGATGAGGGTGGTGAAGATGAACAGTGGCCCTTTTCCATGGGAAACTAAACTCACCTGGCCATGTTCCTGGTGTCAGATTGTGGGAGACATTTGGCACTCTAAAAGCAGCCCGAGTTCCAAAATGTGGCATCTTGCATCTGGGAGAAATCTTGAATGTCACGGCATTTTTGCAGGCCGAAGCCGATGTGGCCGGATGAGGGTGGTGGACACGACCGGTGGCCCTTTTCCATGGGAAACTAAACTCACCTGGCCATGTTCCTGATGTCAGATTGTGGGAGACATTTGGCACTCCAAAAGCAGCCCGAGTTCCAAAATGTGGCATCTTGCATCTGGGAGAAATCTTGAATGCCACGGCATTTTTGCAGGCAAAAGCCGATAGGGCAGGATGAGGGTGGTGGACACGAACGGTGGCCCTTTTCCATGGGAAACTAAACTCACCTGGCCATGTTCCTGGTGTCAGATTGTGGGAGACATTTGGCACTCCAAAAGCAGCCCAAGTTCCAAAATGTGGCATCTTGCATCTGGGAGAAATCTTGAATGTCACGGCATTTTTGCAGGCAAAAGACGATAGGGCAGGATGGGGCAGGATGAGGGTGGTGAACATGAACAGTGGCCCTTTTCCATGGGAAACTAAACTCACCTGGCCATGTTCCTGGTGTCAGATTGTGGGAGACATTTGGCACTCTAAAAGCAGCCCGAGTTCCAAAATGTGGCATCTTGCATGTGGGAGAAATCTTGAATGTCACGACATTTTTGCAGGCCGAAGCCGATGTGGCCGGATGAGGGTGGTGGACACGAACGGTGGCCCTTTTCCATGGGAAACTAAACTCACCTGGCCATGTTCCTGGTGTCAGATTGTGGGAGACATTTGGCACTCTAAAAGCAGCCCGAGTTCCAAAATGTGGCATCTTGCATCTGGGAGAAATCTTGAATGTCACGGCATTTTTGCAGGCAAAAGCCGATGTGGCCGGATGAGGGTGGTGGACACGAACGGTGGCCCTTTTCCATGGGAAACTAAACTCACCTGGCCATGTTCCTGGTGTCAGATTGTGGGAGACATTTGGCACTCTAAAAGCAGCCCGAGTTCCAAAATGTGGCATCTTGCATGTGGGAGAAATCTTGAATGTCACGGCATTTTTGCAGGCCGAAGCCGATGTGGCCGGATGAGGGTGGTGGACACGAACGGTGGCCCTTTTCCATGGGAAACTAAACTCACCTGGCCATGTTCCTGGTGTCAGATTGTGGGAGACATTTGGCACTCCAAAAGCAGCCCGAGTTCCAAAATGTGGCATCTTGCATCTGGGAGAAATCTTGAATATCACGGCATTTTTGCAGGCTGAAGCCGAGGTGGCCGGATGAGGGTGGTGGACACGAACGGTGGCCCTTTTCCATGGGAAACTAAACTCACCTGGCCATGTTCCTGGTGTCAGATTGTGGGAGACATTTGGCACTCCAAAAGCAGCCCGAGTTCCAAAATGTGGCATCTTGCATCTGGGAGAAATCTTGAATGTCACGGCATTTTTGTAGGCCGAAGCCGATAGGGCAGGATGTGGCTGGATGACCGTGGTGGACACGAAGAGTTGCCATTTTCCATGGGAAACTAAACTCACCTGGCCATGTTCCTGGTGTCAGATTGTGGGAGACATTTGGCACTCTAAAAGCAGCCCGAGTTCCAAAATGTGGCATCTTGCATCTGGGAGAAATCTTGAATGCCACGGCATTTTTTCAGGCAAAAGCCGATGTGGCCGGATGAGGGTGGTGGACACGAACGGTGGCCCTTTTCCATGGGAAACTAAACTCACCTGGCCATGTTCCTGATGTCAGATTGTGGGAGACATTTGGCACTCCAAAAGCAGCCCGAGTTCCAAAATGTGGCATCTTGCATCTGGGAGAAATCTTGAATGTCACGGCATTTTTTCAGGCAAAAGCCGATAGGGCAGGATGGGGCAGGATGAGGGTGGTGGACATGAACAGTGGCCCTTTTCCATGGGAAACTAAACTCACCTGGCCATGTTCCTGGTGTCAGATTGTGGGAGACATTTGGCACTCCAAAAGCAGCCCGAGTTCCAAAATGTGGCATCTTGCATCTGGGAGAAATCTTGAATGTCACGGCATTTTTGCAGGCCGAAGCCGAGGTGGCCGGATGAGAGTGGTGGACACGACCGGTGGCCCTTTTCCATGGGAAACTAAACTCACCTGGCCATGTTCCTGGTGTCAGATTGTGGGAGACATTTGGCACTCCAAAAGCAGCCCGAGTTCCAAAATGTGGCATCTTGCATGTGGGAGAAATCTTGAATGTCACGATATTTTTGCAGGCCGAAGCCGATGTGGCCGGATGAGGGTGGTGGACACGAACGGTGGCCCTTTTCCATGGGAAACTAAACTCACCTGGCCATGTTCCTGGTGTCAGATTGTGGGAGACATTTGGCACTCTAAAAGCAGCCCGAGTTCCAAAATGTGGCATCTTGCATCTGGGAGAAATCTTGAATGTCACGGCATTTTTGCAGGCAAAAGCCGATGTGGCCGGATGAGGGTGGTGGACACGAACGGTGGCCCTTTTCCATGGGAAACTAAACTCACCTGGCCATGTTCCTGGTGTCAGATTGTGGGAGACATTTGGCACTCTAAAAGCAGCCCGAGTTCCAAAATGTGGCATCTTGCATGTGGGAGAAATCTTGAATGTCACGGCATTTTTGCAGGCAAAAGCCGATGTGGCCGGATGAGGGTGGTGGACACGAACGGTGGCCCTTTTCCATGGGAAACTAAACTCACCTGGCCATGTTCCTGGTGTCAGATTGTGGGAGACATTTGGCACTCCAAAAGCAGCCCGAGTTCCAAAATGTGGCATCTTGCATCTGGGAGAAATCTTGAATATCACGGCATTTTTGCAGGCTGAAGCCGAGGTGGCCGGATGAGGGTGGTGGACACGAACGGTGGCCCTTTTCCATGGGAAACTAAACTCACCTGGCCATGTTCCTGGTGTCAGATTGTGGGAGACATTTGGCACTCCAAAAGCAGCCCGAGTTCCAAAATGTGGCATCTTGCATCTGGGAGAAATCTTGAATGTCACGGCATTTTTGTAGGCCGAAGCCGATAGGGCAGGATGTGGCTGGATGACCGTGGTGGACACGAAGAGTTGCCATTTTCCATGGGAAACTAAACTCACCTGGCCATGTTCCTGGTGTCAGATTGTGGGAGACATTTGGCACTCTAAAAGCAGCCCGAGTTCCAAAATGTGGCATCTTGCATCTGGGAGAAATCTTGAATGCCACGGCATTTTTTCAGGCAAAAGCCGATGTGGCCGGATGAGGGTGGTGGACACGAACGGTGGCCCTTTTCCATGGGAAACTAAACTCACCTGGCCATGTTCCTGATGTCAGATTGTGGGAGACATTTGGCACTCCAAAAGCAGCCCGAGTTCCAAAATGTGGCATCTTGCATCTGGGAGAAATCTTGAATGTCACGGCATTTTTTCAGGCAAAAGCCGATAGGGCAGGATGGGGCAGGATGAGGGTGGTGGACATGAACAGTGGCCCTTTTCCATGGGAAACTAAACTCACCTGGCCATGTTCCTGGTGTCAGATTGTGGGAGACATTTGGCACTCCAAAAGCAGCCCGAGTTCCAAAATGTGGCATCTTGCATCTGGGAGAAATCTTGAATGTCACGGCATTTTTGCAGGCCGAAGCCGAGGTGGCCGGATGAGAGTGGTGGACACGACCGGTGGCCCTTTTCCATGGGAAACTAAACTCACCTGGCCATGTTCCTGGTGTCAGATTGTGGGAGACATTTGGCACTCCAAAAGCAGCCCAAGTTCCAAAATGTGGCATCTTGCATCTGGGAGAAATCTTGAATGTCACGGCATTTTTGCAGGGAAAAGCCGATAGGGCAGGATGGGGCAGGATGAAGGTGGTGAACATGAACAGTGGCCCTTTTCCATGGGAAACTAAACTCACCTGGCCATGTTCCTGGTGTCAGATTGTGGGAGACATTTGGCACTCCAAAAGCAGCCCGAGTTCCAAAATGTGGCATCTTGCATGTGGGAGAAATCTTGAATGTCACGGCATTTTTGCAGGCCGAAGCCGAGGTGGCCGGATGAGGGTGGTGGACACGAACGGTGGCCCTTTTCCATGGGAAACTAAACTCACCTGGCCATGTTCCTGGTGTCAGATTGTGGGAGACATTTGGCACTCCAAAAGCAGCCCGAGTTCCAAAATGTGGCATCTTGCATCTGGGAGAAATCTTGAATGTCACGGCATTTTTGCAGGCAAAAGCCGATGTGGCCGGATGAGGGTGGTGGACACGAACGGTGGCCCTTTTCCATGGGAAACTAAACTCACCTGGCCATGTTCCTGGTGTCAGATTGTGGGAGACATTTGGCACTCCAAAAGCAGCCCAAGTTCCAAAATGTGGCATCTTGCATCTGGGAGAAATCTTGAATGCCACGGCATTTTTGCAGGCCGAATCCGATAGGGCAGGATGGGGCAGGATGAGGGTGGTGGACACGAACGGTGGCCCTTTTCCATGGGAAACTAAACTCACCTGGCCATGTTCCTGGTGTCAGATAGTGGGAGACATTTGGCACTCTAAAAGCAGCCCGAGTTCCAAAATGTGGCATCTTGCATGTGGGAGAAATCTTGAATGTCACGGCATTTTTGCAGGCCGAAGCCGATGTGGCCGGATGAGGGTGGTGGACACGAACGGTGGCCCTTTTCCATGGGAAACTAAACTCACCTGGCCATGTTCCTGGTGTCAGATTGTGGGAGACATTTGGCACTCCAAAAGCAGCCCGAGTTCCAAAATGTGGCATCTTGCATCTGGGAGAAATCTTGAATGTCACGGCATTTTTGCAGGCAAAAGCCGATAGGGCAGGATGGGGCAGGATGAGGGTGGTGAAGATGAACAGTGGCCCTTTTCCATGGGAAACTAAACTCACCTGGCCATGTTCCTGGTGTCAGATTGTGGGAGACATTTGGCACTCTAAAAGCAGCCCGAGTTCCAAAATGTGGCATCTTGCATGTTGGAGAAATCTTGAATGTCACGGCATTTTTGCAGGCAAAAGCCGATGTGGCCGGATGAGGGTGGTGGACACGAACGGTGGCCCTTTTCCATGGGAAACTAAACTCACCTGGCCATGTTCCTGGTGTCAGATTGTGGGAGACATTTGGCACTCCAAAAGCAGCCCGAGTTCCAAAATGTGGCATCTTGCATCTGGGAGAAATCTTGAATGTCACGGCATTTTCAGGCAAAAGCCGATAGGGCAGGATGGGGCAGGATGAGGGTGGTGAAGATGAACAGTGGCCCTTTTCCATGGGAAACTAAACTCACCTGGCCATGTTCCTGGTGTCAGATTGTGGGAGACATTTGGCACTCTAAAAGCAGCCCGAGTTCCAAAATGTGGCATCTTGCATCTGGGAGAAATCTTGAATGTCACGGCATTTTTGCAGGCAAAAGCCGATGTGGCCGGATGAGGGTGGTGGACACGAACGGTGGCCCTTTTCCATGGGAAACTAAACTCACCTGGCCATGTTCCTGATGTCAGATTGTGGGAGACATTTGGCACTCCAAAAGCAGCCCGAGTTCCAAAATGTGGCATCTTGCATGAGGGAGAAATCTTGAATGTCACGGCATTTTTGCAGGCCGAAGCCGATGTGGCCGGATGAGGGTGGTGGACACGAACGGTGGCCCTTTTCCATGGGAAACTAAACTCACCTGGCCATGTTCCTGATGTCAGATTGTGGGAGACATTTGGCACTCCAAAAGCAGCCCGAGTTCCAAAATGTGGCATCTTGCATCTGGGAGAAATCTTGAATGCCACGGCATTTTTTCAGGGAAAAGCCGATGTGGCCGGATGAGGGTGGTGGACACGAACGGTGGCCCTTTTCCATGGGAAACTAAACTCACCTGGCCATGTTCCTGATGTCAGATTGTGGGAGACATTTGGCACTCCAAAAGCAGCCCGAGTTCCAAAATGTGGCATCTTGCATCTGGGAG
>NW_026960724.1:0-52748 GCF_021018805.1 Prinia subflava | reverse complement strand
TGTTTTCCATGGAAGAGCTCTGTAGAACACTATGCTTTGCTGTTGCTGTGTTGGTTTTCTAAAGACACAAGCCCTGTTTGTTCCCTGTGTTTTCAGCAAGCAGAGAAGCTGCTGCAGACACTTTCTTGCCCCTTTTCCACAAGTGAAGTATATTTTGTGCCAGTTGGTGTGTTCCTCCTCTGCAGAGCAAGAGCAAAGGTTTTAGGATCTAAATTGCTTGTTTTCCATGGAAGAGCTATGTAGAACACTATGCTTTGCTGTTACTGTGTTGGTTTTCTCAAGACACAAGTCCTGTTGGTTGTCTGTGTTTGCAGCAAGCAGAGAAGCTGCCTGCAGACACTTTCTTGCCCCATTTTCCACAAGTGAAGTATATTTTGTGCCAGTTGGTGTGTTCCTCTCTGCAGAGCAAGAGCAAAGGTTTTAGGATCTAAATTGCTTGTTTTCCATGGAAGAGCTATGTAGAACACTATGCTTTGCTGTTGCTGTGTTGGTTTTCTCAAGACACAAGTCCTGTTGGTTGTCTGTGTTTGCAGCAAGCAGAGAAGCTGCTGCAGACACTTTCTTGCCCCTTTTCCACAAGTGAAGTATATTTTCTACCAGTTGGTGTATTCCTCGTCTGCAGAGCAAGAGCAAAGGTTTTAGGATCTAAATTGCTTGTTTTCCATGGAAGAGCTCTGTAGAACACTATGCTTTGCTGTTGCTGTGTCGGTTTTCTCAAGACACAAGTCCTGTTGGTTGTCTGTGTTTGCAGCAAGCAGAGAAGCTGCTGCAGACACTTTCTTGCCCCCTTTTCCACAAGTGAAGTATATTTTGTGCCAGTTGGTGTGTTCCTCCTCTGCAGAGCAAGAGCAAAGGGTTTTTAGGAACTAAATTGCTTGTTTTCCATGGAAGAGCTCTGTAGAACACTATGCTTTGCTGTTGCTGTGTCGGTTTTCTCAAGAAACAAACCCTGTTTGTTCTCTGTACTTGCAGCGAGCAGAGAAGCTCTTGAAGACACGTACCTGCTTTCTCCACTACTGATGTATATTTTGTACCAGTTGGTGTATTCCTCGTCTGGAGAGCAGGAGCAAAGGTTTTAGGGACCTAAATTGCTTGATTTCCTTGGAAGAGATATGTAGAACACTGTGCTTTGCTGTTACTGTGTTGGTTTTTCAAGACACAAGTCCTGTTGGTTGTCTGTGTTTGCAGCAAGCAGAGAAGCTGCTGCAGACAGTTTCTTGCCTTTTTTCCACAAGTGAAGTATATTTTGTACCAGTTGGTGTATTCCTCGTCTGCAGAGCAAGAGCAAAGGTGTTAGGACCTAAACTGCTTAATTTCCATGGAAGAGCTCTGTAGAACACTATGGTTTTCGGTTGCTGTGTTTGTTTTCTCAAGACACAAGTCCTGTTGGTTGTCTGTGTTTGCAGCAAGCAGAGAAGCTGCTGCAGACACTTTCTTGCCCCTTTTCCACAAGTGAAGTATATTTTGTACCAGATGGTGTATTCCTCGTCTGCAGAGCAAGTGCAAAGGTTTTAGGATCTAAATTGCTTGTTTTCCATGGAAGAGCTATGTAGAACACTATGCCTTTGCTGTTGCTGTGTTGGTTTTCTCAAGACACAAGTCCTGTTGGTTGTCTGTGTTTGCAGCAAGCAGAGAAGCTGCTGCAGACACTTTCTTGCCCCTTTTCCACAAGTGAAGTATATTTTGTACCAGTTGGTGTTTTCCTCGTCTGCAGAGCAAGAGCAAAGGTTTTAGGATCTAAATTGCTTGTTTTCCATGGAAGAGCTCTGTAGAACACTATGCTTTGCTGTTGCTGTGTCGGTTTTCTCAAGAACAAACCCTGTTTGTTCTCTGTACTTGCAGCGAGCAGAGAAGCTCTTGAAGACACGTACCTGCTTTCTCCACTACTGACGTATATTTTGTACCAGTTGGTGTATTCCTCGTCTGGAGAGCAGGAGCAAAGGGGTTTTAGGACCTAAATTGCTTGATTTCCTTGAAGAGATATGTAGAACACTGTGCTTTGCTGTTACTGTGTTGGTTTTTTCAAGACACAAGTCCTGTTGGTTGTCTGTGTTTGCAGCAAGCAGAGAAGCTGCTGCAGACAGTTTCTTGCCTTTTTTCCACAAGTGAAGTATATTTTGTACCAGTTGGTGTATCCTCGTCTGCAGAGCAAGAGCAAAGGTGTTAGGACCTAAACTGCTTAATTTCCATGGAAGAGCTCTGTAGAACACTATGGTTTTCGGTGCTGTGTTTGTTTTCTCAAGACACAAGCCCTGTTTGTTCTCTGTGTTTGCAGCAAGCAGAGAAGCTGCTGCAGACACTTTCTTGCCCCTTTTCCACAAGTGAAGTATATTTTGTACCAGTTGGTGTATTCCTCGTCTGCAGAGCAAGTGCAAAGGTTTTAGGATCTAAATGCTTGTTTTCCATGAAGAGCTCTGTAGAACACTATGCTTTGCTGTTGCTGTGTTGGTTTTCTAAAGACACAAGCCCTGTTTGTTCCCTGTGTTTTTCAGCAAGCAGAGAAGCTGCTGCAGACACTTTCTTGCCCCTTTTCCACAAGTGAAGTATATTTTGTGCCAGTTGGTGTGTTTTCCTCCTCTGCAGAGCAAGAGCAAAGGTTTTAGGATCTAAATTGCTTGTTTTCCATGGAAGAGCTATGTAGAACACTATGCTTGCTGTTGCTGTGTTGGTTTTCCTCAAGACACAAGTCCTGTTGGTTGTCTGTGTTTGCAGCAAGCAGAGAAGCTGCTGCAGACACTTTCTTGCCCCTTTTCCACAAGTGAAGTATATTTTGTACCAGTGGTGTATTCCTCGTCTGCAGAGCAAGAGCAAATATGTTAGGACCTAAATTACTTGATTTCCATGGAAGAGCTCTGTAGAACACTATGCTTTGCTGTTGCTGTGTCGGTTTTCTCAAGAAACAAACCCTGTTTGTTCTCTGTACTTGCAGCGAGCAGAGAAGCTCTTGAAGACACGTACCTGCTTTCTCCACTACTGACGTATATTTTGTACCAGTTGGTGTATTCCTCGTCTGGAGAGCAGGAGCAAAGGTTTTAGGACCTAAATTGCTTGATTTCCTTGGAAGAGATATGTAGAAACACTGTGCTTTGCTGTTACTGTGTTGGTTTTCTCAAGACACAAGTCCTGTTGGTTGTCTGTGTTTGCAGCAAGCAGAGAAGCTGCTGCAGACACTTTCTTGCTCCTTTTCCACTAGTGAAGTATATTTTGTACCAGTTGGTGTATTCCTCGTCTGCAGAGCAAGAGCAAAGGTTTTAGGATCTAAATTGCTTGTTTTCCATGGAAGAGCTATAAGAACACTATGCTTTGCTGTTGCTGTGTTGGTTTTCTCAAGACACAAGCCCTGTTTGTTCTCTGTGTTTTCAGCAAGCAGAGAAGCTGCTGCAGACACTTTCTTGCCCCTTTTCCACTAGTGAAGTATATTTTGTACCAGTTGGTGTATTCCTCGTCTGCAGAGCAAGTGCAAAGGTTTTAGGATCTAAATTGCTTGTTTTCCATGGAAGAGCTCTGTAGAACACTATGCTTTGCTGTTGCTGTGTTGGTTTTCTAAAGACACAAGCCCTGTTTGTTCCCTGTGTTTTCAGCAAGCAGAGAAGCTGCTGCAGACACTTTCTTGCCCCTTTTCCACAAGTGAAGTATATTTTGTGCCAGTTGGTGTGTTCCTCCTCTGCAGAGCAAGAGCAAAGGTTTTAGGATCTAAATTGCTTGTTTTCCATGGAAGAGCTATGTAGAACACTATGCTTTGCTGTTACTGTGTTGGTTTTCTCAAGACACAAGTCCTGTTGGTTGTCTGTGTTTGCAGCAAGCAGAGAAGCTGCTGCAGACACTTTCTTGCCCCTTTTCCACAAGTGAAGTATATTTTGTGCCAGTTGGTGTGTTCCTCCTCTGCAGAGCAAGAGCAAAGGTTTTAGGATCTAAATTGCTTGTTTTCCATGGAAGAGCTATGTAGAACACTATGCTTTGCTGTTGCTGTGTTGGTTTTCTCAAGACACAAGTCCTGTTGGTTGTCTGTGTTTGCAGCAAGCAGAGAAGCTGCTGCAGACACTTTCTTGCCCCTTTTCCACAAGTGAAGTATAATTTTCTACCAGTTGGTGTATTCCTCGTCTGCAGAGCAAGAGCAAAGGTTTTAGGATCTAAATTGCTTGTTTTCCATGGAAGAGCTCTGTAGAACACTATGCTTTGCTGTTGCTGTGTCGGTTTTCTCAAGAAACAAACCCTGTTTGTTCTCTGTACTTGCAGCGAGCAGAGAAGCTCTTGAAGACACGTACCTGCTTTCTCCACTACTGACGTATATTTTGTACCAGTTGGTGTATTCCTCGTCTGGAGAGCAGGAGCAAAGGTTTTAGGACCTAAATTGCTTGATTTCCCTTGGAAGAGATATGTAGAACACTGTGCTTTGCTGTTACTGTGTTGGTTTTTTCAAGACACAAGTCCTGTTGGTTGTCTGTGTTTGCAGCAAGCAGAGAAGCTGCTGCAGACAGTTTCTTGCCTTTTTTTTCCACAAGTGAAGTATATTTTGTACCAGTTGGTGTATTCCTCGTCTGCAGAGCAAGAGCAAAGGTGTTAGGACCTAAACTGCTTAATTTCCATGGAAGAGCTCTGTAGAACACTATGGTTTTCGGTTGCTGTGTTTGTTTTCTCAAGACACAAGTCCTGTTGGTTGTCTGTGTTTGCAGCAAGCAGAGAAGCTGCTGCAGACACTTTCTTGCCCCTTTTCCACAAGTGAAGTATATTTTGTACCAGTTGGTGTATTCCTCGTCTGCAGAGCAAGTGCAAAGGTTTTAGGATCTAAATTGCTTGTTTTCCATGGAAGAGCTATGTAGAACACTATGCTTTGCTGTTGCTGTGTTGGTTTTCTCAAGACACAAGTCCTGTTGGTTGTCTGTGTTTGCAGCAAGCAGAGAAGCTGCTGCAGACACTTTCTTGCCCCTTTTCCACAAGTGAAGTATATTTTGTACCAGTTGGTGTATTCCTCGTCTGCAGAGCAAGAGCAAAGGTTTTAGGATCTAAATTGCTTGTTTTCCATGGAAGAGCTCTGTAGAACTCTATGCTTTGCTGTTGCTGTGTCAGTTTTCTCAAGAAACAAACCCTGTTTGTTCTCTGTACTTGCAGCGAGCAGAGAAGCTCTTGAAGACACGTACCTGCTTTCTCCACTACTGACGTATATTTTGTACCAGTTGGTGTATTCCTCGTCTGGAGAGCAGGAGCAAAGGTTTTAGGACCTAAATTGCTTGATTTCCTTGGAAGAGATATGTAGAACACTGTGCTTTGCTGTTACTGTGTTGGTTTTTCAAGACACAAGTCCTGTTGGTTGTCTGTGTTTGCAGCAAGCAGAGAAGCTGCTGCAGACAGTTTCTTGCCTTTTTTCCACAAGTGAAGTATATTTTGTACCAGTTGGTGTATTCCTCGTCTGCAGAGCAAGAGCAAAGGTGTTAGGACCTAAACTGCTTAATTTCCATGGAAGAGCTCTGTAGAACACTATGGTTTTCGGTTGCTGAGTTTGTTTTCTCAAGACACAAGCCCTGTTTGTTCTCTGTGTTTGCAGCAAGCAGAGAAGCTGCTGCAGACACTTTCTTGCCCCTTTTCCACTAGTGAAGTATATTTTGTACCAGTTGGTGTATTCCTCGTCTGCAGAGCAAGTGCAAAGGTTTTAGGATCTAAATTGCTTGTTTTCCATGGAAGAGCTCTGTAGAACACTATGCTTTGCTGTTGCTGTGTTGGTTTTCTAAAGACACAAGCCCTGTTTGTTCCCTGTGTTTTCAGCAAGCAGAGAAGCTGCTGCAGACACTTTCTTGCCCCTTTTCCACAAGTGAAGTATATTTTGTGCCAGTTGGTGTGTTCCTCCTCTGCAGAGCAAGAGCAAAGGTTTTAGGATCTAAATTGCTTGTTTTCCATGGAAGAGCTATGTAGAACACTATGCTTTGCTGTTGCTGTGTTGGTTTTCTCAAGACCACAAGTCCTGTTGGTTGTCTGTGTTTGCAGCAAGCAGAGAAGCTGCTGCAGACACTTTCTTGCCCCTTTTCCACAAGTGAAGTATATTTTGTACCAGTTGGTGTATTCCTCGTCTGCAGAGCAAGAGCAAAGGTTTTAGGATCTAAATTGCTTGTTTTCCATGGAAGAGCTATGTAGAACACTATGCTTTGCTGTTGCTGTGTTGGTTTTCTCAAGACACAAGTCCTGTTGGTTGTCTGTGTTTGCAGCAAGCAGAGAAGCTGCTGCAGACACTTTCTTGCCCCTTTTCCACAAGTGAAGTATATTTTGTACCAGTTGGTGTATTCCTCGTCTGCAGAGCAAGAGCAAATATGTTAGGACCTAAATTACTTGATTTCCATGGAAGAGCTATTAAGAACACTATGCTTTGCTGTTGCTGTGTCGGTTTTCTCAAGAAACAAACCCTGTTTGTTCTCTGTACTTGCAGCGAGCAGAGAAGCTCTTGAAGACACGTACCTGCTTTCTCCACTACTGACGTATATTTTGTACCAGTTGGTGTATTCCTCGTCTGGAGAGCAGGAGCAAAGGTTTTAGGACCTAAATTGCTTGATTTCCTTGGAAGAGATATGTAGAACACTATGCTTTGCTGTTGCTGTGTTGGTTTTCTCAAGACACAAGTCCTGTTGGTTGTCTGTGTTTGCAGCAAGCAGAGAAGCTGCTGCAGACACTTTCTTGCCCCTTTTCCACAAGTGAAGTATATTTTGTGCCAGTTGGTGTGTTCCTCCTCTGCAGAGCAAGAGCAAAGGTTTTAGGATCTAAATTGCTTGTTTTCCATGGAAGAGCTATGTAGAACACTATGCTTTGCTGTTGCTGTGTTGGTTTTCTCAAGACACAAGTCCTGTTGGTTGTCTGTGTTTGCAGCAAGCAGAGAAGCTGCTGCAGACACTTTCTTGCCCCTTTTCCACAAGTGAAGTATATTTTCTACCAGTTGGTGTATTCCTCGTCTGCAGAGCAAGAGCAAAGGTTTTAGGATCTAAATTGCTTGTTTTCCATGGAAGAGCTATGTAGAACACTATGCTTTGCTGTTGCTGTGTTGGTTTTCTCAAGACACAAGCCCTGTTTGTTCTCTGTGTTTTCAGCAAGCAGAGAAGCTGCTGCAGACACTTTCTTGCCCCTTTTCCACTAGTGAAGTATATTTTGTACCAGTTGGTGTATTCCTTGTCTGCAGAGCAAGTGCAAAGGTTTTAGGATCTAAATTGCTTGTTTTCCATGGAAGAGCTCTGTAGAACACTATGCTTTGCTGTTGCTGTGTTGGTTTTCTAAAGACACAAGCCCTGTTTGTTCCCTGTGTTTTCAGCAAGCAGAGAAGCTGCTGCAGACACTTTCTTGCCCCTTTTCCACAAGTGAAGTATATTTTGTGCCAGTTGGTGTGTTCCTCCTCTGCAGAGCAAGAGCAAAGGTTTTAGGAACTAAATTGCTTGTTTTCCATGGAAGAGCTATGTAGAACACTATGCTTTGCTGTTGCTGTGTTGGTTTTCTCAAGACACAAGTCCTGTTGGTTGTCTGTGTTTGCAAGCAAGCCAGAGAAGCTGCTGCAGACACTTTCTTGCCCCTTTTCCACAAGTGAAGTATATTTTCTACCAGTTGGTGTATTCCTCGTCTGCAGAGCAAGAGCAAAGGTTTTAGGATCTAAATTGCTTGTTTTCCATGGAAGAGCTCTGTAGAACACTATGCTTTGCTGTTGCTGTGTCGGTTTTCTCAAGAAACAAACCCTGTTTGTTCTCTGTACTTGCAGCGAGCAGAGAAGCTCTTGAAGACACGTACCTGCTTTCTCCACTACTGACGTATATTTTGTACCAGTTGGTGTATTCCTCGTCTGGAGAGCAGGAGCAAAGGTTTTAGGACCTAAATTGCTTGATTTCCTTGGAAGAGATATGTAGAACACTGTGCTTTGCTGTTACTGTGTTGGTTTTCTCAAGACACAAGTCCTGTTGGTTGTCTGTGTTTGCAGCAAGCAGAGAAGCTGCTGCAGACAGTTTCTTGCCTTTTTTCCACAAGTGAAGTATATTTTGTACCAGTTGGTGTATTCCTCGTCTGCAGAGCAAGAGCAAAGGTGTTAGGACCTAAACTGCTTAATTTCCATGGAAGAGCTCTGTAGAACACTATGGTTTTCGGTTGCTGTGTTTGTTTTCTCAAGACACAAGTCCTGTTGGTTGTCTGTGTTTGCAGCAAGCAGAGAAGCTGCTGCAGACACTTTCTTGCCCCTTTTCCACAAGTGAAGTATATTTTGTACCAGTTGGTGTATTCCTCGTCTGCAGAGCAAGAGCAAAGGTGTTAGGACCTAAACTGCTTAATTTCCATGGAAGAGCTCTGTAGAACACTATGGTTTTCGGTTGCTGTGTTTGTTTTCTCAAGACACAAACCCTGTTTGTTCTCTGTGTTTGCAGCAAGCAGAGAAGCTGCTGCAGACACTTTCTTGCCCCTTTTCACAAGTGAAGTATATTTTGTACCAGTTGGTGTATTCCTCGTCTGCAGAGCAAGTGCAAAGGTTTTAGGATCTAAATTGCTTGTTTTCCATGGAAGAGCTCTGTAGAACACTATGCTTTGCTGTTGCTGTGTTGGTTTTCTAAAGACACAAGCCCTGTTTGTTCCCTGTGTTTTCAGCAAGCAGAGAAGCTGCTGCAGACACTTTCTTGCCCCTTTTCCACAAGTGAAGTATATTTTGTGCCAGTTGGTGTGTTCCTCCTCTGCAGAGCAAGAGCAAAGGTTTAGGATCTAAATTGCTTGTTTTCCATGGAAGAGCTATGTAGAACACTATGCTTTGCTGTTGCTGTGTTGGTTTTCTCAAGACACAAGTCCTGTTGGTTGTCTGTGTTTGCAGCAAGCAGAGAAGCTGCTGCAGACACTTTCTTGCCCCTTTTCCACAAGTGAAGTATATTTTGTACCAGTTGGTGTATTCCTCGTCTGCAGAGCAAGAGCAAAGGTGTTAGGACCTAAACTGCTTAATTTCCATGGAAGAGCTATGTAGAACACTATGCTTTGCTGTTGCTGTGTTGGTTTTCTCAAGACACAAGTCCTGTTGGTTGTCTGTGTTTGCAGCAAGCAGAGAAGCTGCTGCAGACACTTTCTTGCCCCTTTTCCACAAGTGAAGTATATTTTGTACCAGTTGGTGTATTCCTCGTCTGCAGAGCAAGAGCAAATATGTTAGGACCTAAATTACTTGATTTCCATGGAAGAGCTCTGTAGAACACTATGCTTTGCTGTTGCTGTGTCGGTTTTCTCAAGAAACAAACCCTGTTTGTTCTCTGTACTTGCAGCGAGCAGAGAAGCTCTTGAAGACACGTACCTGCTTTCTCCACTACTGACGTATATTTTGTACCAGTTGGTGTATTCCTCGTCTGGAGAGCAGGAGCAAAGGTTTTAGGACCTAAATTGCTTGATTTCCTTGGAAGAGATATGTAGAACACTGTGCTTTGCTGTTACTGTGTTGGTTTTCTCAAGACACAAGTCCTGTTGGTTGTCTGTGTTTGCAGCAAGCAGAGAAGCTGCTGCAGACACTTTCTTGCCCCTTTTCCACAAGTGAAGTATATTTTGTGCCAGTTGGTGTGTTCCTCCTCTGCAGAGCAAGAGCAAAGGTTTTAGGATCTAAATTGCTTGTTTTCCATGGAAGAGCTATGTAGAACACTATGCTTTGCTGTTACTGTGTTGGTTTTCTCAAGACACAAGTCCTGTTGGTTGTCTGTGTTTGCAGCAAGCAGAGAAGCTGCTGCAGACACTTTCTTGCCCCTTTTCCACAAGTGAAGTATATTTTGTGCCAGTTGGTGTGTTCCTCCTCTGCAGAGCAAGAGCAAAGGTTTTAGGAACTAAATTGCTTGTTTTCCATGGAAGAGCTCTGTAGAACACTATGCTTTGCTGTTGCTGTGTCGGTTTTCTCAAGAAACAAACCCTGTTTGTTCTCTGTACTTGCAGCGAGCAGAGAAGCTCTTGAAGACACGTACCTGCTTTCTCCACTACTGACGTATATTTTGTACCAGTTGGTGTATTCCTCGTCTGGAGAGCAGGAGCAAAGGTTTTAGGACCTAAATTGCTTGATTTCCTTGGAAGAGATATGTAGAACACTGTGCTTTGCTGTTACTGTGTTGGTTTTTTCAAGACACAAGTCCTGTTGGTTGTCTGTGTTTGCAGCAAGCAGAGAAGCTGCTGCAGACAGTTTCTTGCCTTTTTTCCACAAGTGAAGTATATTTTGTACCAGTTGGTGTATTCCTCGTCTGCAGAGCAAGAGCAAAGGTGTTAGGACCTAAACTGCTTAATTTCCATGGAAGAGCTCTGTAGAACACTATGGTTTTCGGTTGCTGTGTTTGTTTTCTCAAGACACAAGTCCTGTTGGTTGTCTGTGTTTGCAGCAAGCAGAGAAGCTGCTGCAGACACTTTCTTGCCCCTTTTCCACAAGTGAAGTATATTTTGTACCAGTTGGTGTATTCCTCGTCTGCAGAGCAAGTGCAAAGGTTTTAGGATCTAAATTGCTTGTTTTCCATGGAAGAGCTATGTAGAACACTATGCTTTGCTGTTGCTGTGTTGGTTTTCTCAAGACACAAGTCCTGTTGGTTGTCTGTGTTTGCAGCAAGCAGAGAAGCTGCTGCAGACACTTTCTTGCCCCTTTTCCACAAGTGAAGTATATTTTGTACCAGTTGGTGTTTTCCTCGTCTGCAGAGCAAGAGCAAAGGTTTTAGGATCTAAATTGCTTGTTTTCCATGGAAGAGCTATGTAGAACACTATGCTTTGCTGTTGCTGTGTCGGTTTTCTCAAGAAACAAACCCTGTTTGTTCTCTGTACTTGCAGCGAGCAGAGAAGCTCTTGAAGACACGTACCTGCTTTCTCCACTACTGACGTATATTTTGTACCAGTTGGTGTATTCCTCGTCTGGAGAGCAGGAGCAAAGGTTTTAGGACCTAAATTGCTTGATTTCCTTGGAAGAGATATGTAGAACACTGTGCTTTGCTGTTACTGTGTTGGTTTTTTCAAGACACAAGTCCTGTTGGTTGTCTGTGTTTGCAGCAAGCAGAGAAGCTGCTGCAGACAGTTTCTTGCCTTTTTTCCACAAGTGAAGTATATTTTGTACCAGTTGGTGTATTCCTCGTCTGCAGAGCAAGAGCAAAGGTGTTAGGACCTAAACTGCTTAATTTCCATGGAAGAGCTCTGTAGAACACTATGGTTTTCGGTTGCTGTGTTTGTTTTCTCAAGACACAAGCCCTGTTTGTTCTCTGTGTTTGCAGCAAGCAGAGAAGCTGCTGCAGACACTTTCTTGCCCCTTTTCCACAAGTGAAGTATATTTTGTACCAGTTGGTGTATTCCTCGTCTGCAGAGCAAGTGCAAAGGTTTTAGGATCTAAATTGCTTGTTTTCCATGGAAGAGCTCTGTAGAACACTATGCTTTGCTGTTGCTGTGTTGGTTTTCTAAAGACACAAGCCCTGTTTGTTCCCTGTGTTTTCAGCAAGCAGAGAAGCTGCTGCAGACACTTTCTTGCCCCTTTTCCACAAGTGAAGTATATTTTGTGCCAGTTGGTGTGTTCCTCCTCTGCAGAGCAAGAGCAAAGGTTTTAGGATCTAAATTGCTTGTTTTCCATGGAAGAGCTATGTAGAACACTATGCTTTGCTGTTGCTGTGTTGGTTTTCTCAAGACACAAGTCCTGTTGGTTGTCTGTGTTTGCAGCAAGCAGAGAAGCTGCTGCAGACACTTTCTTGCCCCTTTTCCACAAGTGAAGTATATTTTGTACCAGTTGGTGTATTCCTCGTCTGCAGAGCAAGAGCAAATATGTTAGGACCTAAATTACTTGATTTCCATGGAAGAGCTCTGTAGAACACTATGCTTTGCTGTTGCTGTGTCGGTTTTCTCAAGAAACAAACCCTGTTTGTTCTCTGTACTTGCAGCGAGCAGAGAAGCTCTTGAAGACACGTACCTGCTTTCTCCACTACTGACGTATATTTTGTACCAGTTGGTGTATTCCTCGTCTGGAGAGCAGGAGCAAAGGTTTTAGGACCTAAATTGCTTGATTTCCTTGGAAGAGATATGTAGAACACTGTGCTTTGCTGTTACTGTGTTGGTTTTCTCAAGACACAAGTCCTGTTGGTTGTCTGTGTTTGCAGCAAGCAGAGAAGCTGCTGCAGACACTTTCTTGCTCCTTTTCCACTAGTGAAGTATATTTTGTACCAGTTGGTGTATTCCTCGTCTGCAGAGCAAGAGCAAAGGTTTTAGGATCTAAATTGCTTGTTTTCCATGGAAGAGCTATTAAGAACACTATGCTTTGCTGTTGCTGTGTTGGTTTTCTCAAGACACAAGCCCTGTTTGTTCTCTGTGTTTTCAGCAAGCAGAGAAGCTGCTGCAGACACTTTCTTGCCCCTTTTCCACTAGTGAAGTATATTTTGTACCAGTTGGTGTATTCCTCGTCTGCAGAGCAAGTGCAAAGGTTTTAGGATCTAAATTGCTTGTTTTCCATGGAAGAGCTCTGTAGAACACTATGCTTTGCTGTTGCTGTGTTGGTTTTCTAAAGACACAAGCCCTGTTTGTTCCCTGTGTTTTCAGCAAGCAGAGAAGCTGCTGCAGACACTTTCTTGCCCCTTTTCCACAAGTGAAGTATATTTTGTGCCAGTTGGTGTGTTCCTCCTCTGCAGAGCAAGAGCAAAGGTTTTAGGATCTAAATTGCTTGTTTTCCATGGAAGAGCTATGTAGAACACTATGCTTTGCTGTTACTGTGTTGGTTTTCTCAAGACACAAGTCCTGTTGGTTGTCTGTGTTTGCAGCAAGCAGAGAAGCTGCTGCAGACACTTTCTTGCCCCTTTTCCACAAGTGAAGTATATTTTGTGCCAGTTGGTGTGTTCCTCCTCTGCAGAGCAAGAGCAAAGGTTTTAGGATCTAAATTGCTTGTTTTCCATGGAAGAGCTATGTAGAACACTATGCTTTGCTGTTGCTGTGTTGGTTTTCTCAAGACACAAGTCCTGTTGGTTGTCTGTGTTTGCAGCAAGCAGAGAAGCTGCTGCAGACACTTTCTTGCCCCTTTTCCACAAGTGAAGTATATTTTCTACCAGTTGGTGTATTCCTCGTCTGCAGAGCAAGAGCAAAGGTTTTAGGATCTAAATTGCTTGTTTTCCATGGAAGAGCTCTGTAGAACACTATGCTTTGCTGTTGCTGTGTCGGTTTTCTCAATAAACAAACCCTGTTTGTTCTCTGTACTTGCAGCGAGCAGAGAAGCTCTTGAAGACACGTACCTGCTTTCTCCACTACTGACGTATATTTTGTACCAGTTGGTGTATTCCTCGTCTGGAGAGCAGGAGCAAAGGTTTTAGGACCTAAATTGCTTGATTTCCTTGGAAGAGATATGTAGAACACTGTGCTTTGCTGTTACTGTGTTGGTTTTTTCAAGACACAAGTCCTGTTGGTTGTCTGTGTTTGCAGCAAGCAGAGAAGCTGCTGCAGACAGTTTCTTGCCTTTTTTCCACAAGTGAAGTATATTTTGTACCAGTTGGTGTATTCCTCGTCTGCAGAGCAAGAGCAAAGGTGTTAGGACCTAAACTGCTTAATTTCCATGGAAGAGCTCTGTAGAACACTATGGTTTTCGGTTGCTGTGTTTGTTTTCTCAAGACACAAGCCCTGTTTGTTCTCTGTGTTTGCAGCAAGCAGAGAAGCTGCTGCAGACACTTTCTTGCCCCTTTTCCACAAGTGAAGTATATTTTGTACCAGTTGGTGTATTCCTCGTCTGCAGAGCAAGTGCAAAGGTTTTAGGATCTAAATTGCTTGTTTTCCATGGAAGAGCTCTGTAGAACACTATGCTTTGCTGTTGCTGTGTTGGTTTTCTAAAGACACAAGCCCTGTTTGTTCCCTGTGTTTTCAGCAAGCAGAGAAGCTGCTGCAGACACTTTCTTGCCCCTTTTCCACAAGTGAAGTATATTTTGTGCCAGTTGGTGTGTTCCTCCTCTGCAGAGCAAGAGCAAAGGTTTTAGGATCTAAATTGCTTGTTTTCCATGGAAGAGCTATGTAGAACACTATGCTTTGCTGTTGCTGTGTTGGTTTTCTCAAGACACAAGTCCTGTTGGTTGTCTGTGTTTGCAGCAAGCAGAGAAGCTGCTGCAGACACTTTCTTGCCCCTTTTCCACAAGTGAAGTATATTTTGTACCAGTTGGTGTATTCCTCGTCTGCAGAGCAAGAGCAAATATGTTAGGACCTAAATTACTTGATTTCCATGGAAGAGCTCTGTAGAACACTATGCTTTGCTGTTGCTGTGTCGGTTTTCTCAAGAAACAAACCCTGTTTGTTCTCTGTACTTGCAGCGAGCAGAGAAGCTCTTGAAGACACGTACCTGCTTTCTCCACTACTGACGTATATTTTGTAACAGTTGGTGTATTCCTCGTCTGGAGAGCAGGAGCAAAGGTTTTAGGACCTAAATTGCTTGATTTCCTTGGAAGAGATATGTAGAACACTGTGCTTTGCTGTTACTGTGTTGGTTTTCTCAAGACACAAGTCCTGTTGGTTGTCTGTGTTTGCAGCAAGCAGAGAAGCTGCTGCAGACACTTTCTTGCTCCTTTTCCACTAGTGAAGTATATTTTGTACCAGTTGGTGTATTCCTCGTCTGCAGAGCAAGAGCAAAGGTTTTAGGATCTAAATTGCTTGTTTTCCATGGAAGAGCTATTAAGAACACTATGCTTTGCTGTTGCTGTGTTGGTTTTCTCAAGACACAAGCCCTGTTTGTTCTCTGTGTTTTCAGCAAGCAGAGAAGCTGCTGCAGACACTTTCTTGCCCCTTTTCCACTAGTGAAGTATATTTTGTACCAGTTGGTGTATTCCTCGTCTGCAGAGCAAGTGCAAAGGTTTTAGGATCTAAATTGCTTGTTTTCCATGGAAGAGCTCTGTAGAACACTATGCTTTGCTGTTGCTGTGTTGGTTTTCTAAAGACACAAGCCCTGTTTGTTCCCTGTGTTTTCAGCAAGCAGAGAAGCTGCTGCAGACACTTTCTTGCCCCTTTTCCACAAGTGAAGTATATTTTGTGCCAGTTGGTGTGTTCCTCCTCTGCAGAGCAAGAGCAAAGGTTTTAGGATCTAAATTGCTTGTTTTCCATGGAAGAGCTATGTAGAACACTATGCTTTGCTGTTACTGTGTTGGTTTTCTCAAGACACAAGTCCTGTTGGTTGTCTGTGTTTGCAGCAAGCAGAGAAGCTGCTGCAGACACTTTCTTGCCCCTTTTCCACAAGTGAAGTATATTTTGTGCCAGTTGGTGTGTTCCTCCTCTGCAGAGCAAGAGCAAAGGTTTTAGGATCTAAATTGCTTGTTTTCCATGGAAGAGCTATGTAGAACACTATGCTTTGCTGTTGCTGTGTTGGTTTTCTCAAGACACAAGTCCTGTTGGTTGTCTGTGTTTGCAGCAAGCAGAGAAGCTGCTGCAGACACTTTCTTGCCCCTTTTCCACAAGTGAAGTATATTTTCTACCAGTTGGTGTATTCCTCGTCTGCAGAGCAAGAGCAAAGGTTTTAGGATCTAAATTGCTTGTTTTCCATGGAAGAGCTCTGTAGAACACTATGCTTTGCTGTTGCTGTGTCGGTTTTCTCAAGAAACAAACCCTGTTTGTTCTCTGTACTTGCAGCGAGCAGAGAAGCTCTTGAAGACACGTACCTGCTTTCTCCACTACTGACGTATATTTTGTACCAGTTGGTGTATTCCTCGTCTGGAGAGCAGGAGCAAAGGTTTTAGGACCTAAATTGCTTGATTTCCTTGGAAGAGATATGTAGAACACTGTGCTTTGCTGTTACTGTGTTGGTTTTTTCAAGACACAAATCCTGTTGGTTGTCTGTGTTTGCAGCAAGCAGAGAAGCTGCTGCAGACAGTTTCTTGCCTTTTTTCCACAAGTGAAGTATATTTTGTACCAGTTGGTGTATTCCTCGTCTGCAGAGCAAGAGCAAAGGTGTTAGGACCTAAACTGCTTAATTTCCATGGAAGAGCTCTGTAGAACACTATGGTTTTCGGTTGCTGTGTTTGTTTTCTCAAGACACAAGTCCTGTTGGTTGTCTGTGTTTGCAGCAAGCAGAGAAGCTGCTGCAGACACTTTCTTGCCCCTTTTCCACAAGTGAAGTATATTTTGTACCAGTTGGTGTATTCCTCGTCTGCAGAGCAAGTGCAAAGGTTTTAGGATCTAAATTGCTTGTTTTCCATGGAAGAGCTATGTAGAACACTATGCTTTGCTGTTGCTGTGTTGGTTTTCTCAAGACACAAGCCCTGTTTGTTCTCTGTGTTTTCAGCAAGCAGAGAAGCTGCTGCAGACACTTTCTTGCCCCTTTTCCACTAGTGAAGTATATTTTGTACCAGTTGGTGTATTCCTCGTCTGCAGAGCAAGTGCAAAGGTTTTAGGATCTAAATTGCTTGTTTTCCATGGAAGAGCTCTGTAGAACACTATGCTTTGCTGTTGCTGTGTTGGTTTTCTAAAGACACAAGCCCTGTTTGTTCCCTGTGTTTTCAGCAAGCAGAGAAGCTGCTGCAGACACTTTCTTGCCCCTTTTCCACAAGTGAAGTATATTTTGTGCCAGTTGGTGTGTTCCTCCTCTGCAGAGCAAGAGCAAAGGTTTTAGGATCTAAATTGCTTGTTTTCCATGGAAGAGCTATGTAGAACACTATGCTTTGCTGTTACTGTGTTGGTTTTCTCAAGACACAAGTCCTGTTGGTTGTCTGTGTTTGCAGCAAGCAGAGAAGCTGCTGCAGACACTTTCTTGCCCCTTTTCCACAAGTGAAGTATATTTTGTGCCAGTTGGTGTGTTCCTCCTCTGCAGAGCAAGAGCAAAGGTTTTAGGATCTAAATTGCTTGTTTTCCATGGAAGAGCTATGTAGAACACTATGCTTTGCTGTTGCTGTGTTGGTTTTCTCAAGACACAAGTCCTGTTGGTTGTCTGTGTTTGCAGCAAGCAGAGAAGCTGCTGCAGACACTTTCTTGCCCCTTTTCCACAAGTGAAGTATATTTTCTACCAGTTGGTGTATTCCTCGTCTGCAGAGCAAGAGCAAAGGTTTTAGGATCTAAATTGCTTGTTTTCCATGGAAGAGCTCTGTAGAACACTATGCTTTGCTGTTGCTGTGTCGGTTTTCTCAAGAAACAAACCCTGTTTGTTCTCTGTACTTGCAGCGAGCAGAGAAGCTCTTGAAGACACGTACCTGCTTTCTCCACTACTGACGTATATTTTGTACCAGTTGGTGTATTCCTCGTCTGGAGAGCAGGAGCAAAGGTTTTAGGACCTAAATTGCTTGATTTCCTTGGAAGAGATATGTAGAACACTGTGCTTTGCTGTTACTGTGTTGGTTTTTTCAAGACACAAGTCCTGTTGGTTGTCTGTGTTTGCAGCAAGCAGAGAAGCTGCTGCAGACAGTTTCTTGCCTTTTTTCCACAAGTGAAGTATATTTTGTACCAGTTGGTGTATTCCTCGTCTGCAGAGCAAGAGCAAAGGTGTTAGGACCTAAACTGCTTAATTTCCATGGAAGAGCTCTGTAGAACACTATGGTTTTCGGTTGCTGTGTTTGTTTTCTCAAGACACAAGCCCTGTTTGTTCTCTGTGTTTGCAGCAAGCAGAGAAGCTGCTGCAGACACTTTCTTGCCCCTTTTCCACAAGTGAAGTATATTTTGTACCAGTTGGTGTATTCCTCGTCTGCAGAGCAAGTGCAAAGGTTTTAGGATCTAAATTGCTTGTTTTCCATGGAAGAGCTCTGTAGAACACTATGCTTTGCTGTTGCTGTGTTGGTTTTCTAAAGACACAAGCCCTGTTTGTTCCCTGTGTTTTCAGCAAGCAGAGAAGCTGCTGCAGACACTTTCTTGCCCCTTTTCCACAAGTGAAGTATATTTTGTGCCAGTTGGTGTGTTCCTCCTCTGCAGAGCAAGAGCAAAGGTTTTAGGATCTAAATTGCTTGTTTTCCATGGAAGAGCTATGTAGAACACTATGCTTTGCTGTTGCTGTGTTGGTTTTCTCAAGACACAAGTCCTGTTGGTTGTCTGTGTTTGCAGCAAGCAGAGAAGCTGCTGCAGACACTTTCTTGCCCCTTTTCCACAAGTGAAGTATATTTTGTACCAGTTGGTGTATTCCTCGTCTGCAGAGCAAGAGCAAATATGTTAGGACCTAAATTACTTGATTTCCATGGAAGAGCTCTGTAGAACACTATGCTTTGCTGTTGCTGTGTCGGTTTTCTCAAGAAACAAACCCTGTTTGTTCTCTGTACTTGCAGCGAGCAGAGAAGCTCTTGAAGACACGTACCTGCTTTCTCCACTACTGACGTATATTTTGTAACAGTTGGTGTATTCCTCGTCTGGAGAGCAGGAGCAAAGGTTTTAGGACCTAAATTGCTTGATTTCCTTGGAAGAGATATGTAGAACACTGTGCTTTGCTGTTACTGTGTTGGTTTTCTCAAGACACAAGTCCTGTTGGTTGTCTGTGTTTGCAGCAAGCAGAGAAGCTGCTGCAGACACTTTCTTGCTCCTTTTCCACTAGTGAAGTATATTTTGTACCAGTTGGTGTATTCCTCGTCTGCAGAGCAAGAGCAAAGGTTTTAGGATCTAAATTGCTTGTTTTCCATGGAAGAGCTATTAAGAACACTATGCTTTGCTGTTGCTGTGTTGGTTTTCTCAAGACACAAGCCCTGTTTGTTCTCTGTGTTTTCAGCAAGCAGAGAAGCTGCTGCAGACACTTTCTTGCCCCTTTTCCACTAGTGAAGTATATTTTGTACCAGTTGGTGTATTCCTCGTCTGCAGAGCAAGTGCAAAGGTTTTAGGATCTAAATTGCTTGTTTTCCATGGAAGAGCTCTGTAGAACACTATGCTTTGCTGTTGCTGTGTTGGTTTTCTAAAGACACAAGCCCTGTTTGTTCCCTGTGTTTTCAGCAAGCAGAGAAGCTGCTGCAGACACTTTCTTGCCCCTTTTCCACAAGTGAAGTATATTTTGTGCCAGTTGGTGTGTTCCTCCTCTGCAGAGCAAGAGCAAAGGTTTTAGGATCTAAATTGCTTGTTTTCCATGGAAGAGCTATGTAGAACACTATGCTTTGCTGTTACTGTGTTGGTTTTCTCAAGACACAAGTCCTGTTGGTTGTCTGTGTTTGCAGCAAGCAGAGAAGCTGCTGCAGACACTTTCTTGCCCCTTTTCCACAAGTGAAGTATATTTTGTGCCAGTTGGTGTGTTCCTCCTCTGCAGAGCAAGAGCAAAGGTTTTAGGATCTAAATTGCTTGTTTTCCATGGAAGAGCTATGTAGAACACTATGCTTTGCTGTTGCTGTGTTGGTTTTCTCAAGACACAAGTCCTGTTGGTTGTCTGTGTTTGCAGCAAGCAGAGAAGCTGCTGCAGACACTTTCTTGCCCCTTTTCCACAAGTGAAGTATATTTTCTACCAGTTGGTGTATTCCTCGTCTGCAGAGCAAGAGCAAAGGTTTTAGGATCTAAATTGCTTGTTTTCCATGGAAGAGCTCTGTAGAACACTATGCTTTGCTGTTGCTGTGTCGGTTTTCTCAAGAAACAAACCCTGTTTGTTCTCTGTACTTGCAGCGAGCAGAGAAGCTCTTGAAGACACGTACCTGCTTTCTCCACTACTGACGTATATTTTGTACCAGTTGGTGTATTCCTCGTCTGGAGAGCAGGAGCAAAGGTTTTAGGACCTAAATTGCTTGATTTCCTTGGAAGAGATATGTAGAACACTGTGCTTTGCTGTTACTGTGTTGGTTTTTTCAAGACACAAATCCTGTTGGTTGTCTGTGTTTGCAGCAAGCAGAGAAGCTGCTGCAGACAGTTTCTTGCCTTTTTTCCACAAGTGAAGTATATTTTGTACCAGTTGGTGTATTCCTCGTCTGCAGAGCAAGAGCAAAGGTGTTAGGACCTAAACTGCTTAATTTCCATGGAAGAGCTCTGTAGAACACTATGGTTTTCGGTTGCTGTGTTTGTTTTCTCAAGACACAAGTCCTGTTGGTTGTCTGTGTTTGCAGCAAGCAGAGAAGCTGCTGCAGACACTTTCTTGCCCCTTTTCCACAAGTGAAGTATATTTTGTACCAGTTGGTGTATTCCTCGTCTGCAGAGCAAGTGCAAAGGTTTTAGGATCTAAATTGCTTGTTTTCCATGGAAGAGCTATGTAGAACACTATGCTTTGCTGTTGCTGTGTTGGTTTTCTCAAGACACAAGCCCTGTTTGTTCTCTGTGTTTTCAGCAAGCAGAGAAGCTGCTGCAGACACTTTCTTGCCCCTTTTCCACTAGTGAAGTATATTTTGTACCAGTTGGTGTATTCCTCGTCTGCAGAGCAAGTGCAAAGGTTTTAGGATCTAAATTGCTTGTTTTCCATGGAAGAGCTCTGTAGAACACTATGCTTTGCTGTTGCTGTGTTGGTTTTCTAAAGACACAAGCCCTGTTTGTTCCCTGTGTTTTCAGCAAGCAGAGAAGCTGCTGCAGACACTTTCTTGCCCCTTTTCCACAAGTGAAGTATATTTTGTGCCAGTTGGTGTGTTCCTCCTCTGCAGAGCAAGAGCAAAGGTTTTAGGATCTAAATTGCTTGTTTTCCATGGAAGAGCTATGTAGAACACTATGCTTTGCTGTTACTGTGTTGGTTTTCTCAAGACACAAGTCCTGTTGGTTGTCTGTGTTTGCAGCAAGCAGAGAAGCTGCTGCAGACACTTTCTTGCCCCTTTTCCACAAGTGAAGTATATTTTGTGCCAGTTGGTGTGTTCCTCCTCTGCAGAGCAAGAGCAAAGGTTTTAGGATCTAAATTGCTTGTTTTCCATGGAAGAGCTATGTAGAACACTATGCTTTGCTGTTGCTGTGTTGGTTTTCTCAAGACACAAGTCCTGTTCGTTGTCTGTGTTTGCAGCAAGCAGAGAAGCTGCTGCAGACACTTTCTTGCCCCTTTTCCACAAGTGAAGTATATTTTCTACCAGTTGGTGTATTCCTCGTCTGCAGAGCAAGAGCAAAGGTTTTAGGATCTAAATTGCTTGTTTTCCATGGAAGAGCTCTGTAGAACACTATGCTTTGCTGTTGCTGTGTCGGTTTTCTCAAGAAACAAACCCTGTTTGTTCTCTGTACTTGCAGCGAGCAGAGAAGCTCTTGAAGACACGTACCTGCTTTCTCCACTACTGACGTATATTTTGTACCAGTTGGTGTATTCCTCGTCTGGAGAGCAGGAGCAAAGGTTTTAGGACCTAAATTGCTTGATTTCCTTGGAAGAGATATGTAGAACACTGTGCTTTGCTGTTACTGTGTTGGTTTTTTCAAGACACAAGTCCTGTTGGTTGTCTGTGTTTGCAGCAAGCAGAGAAGCTGCTGCAGACAGTTTCTTGCCTTTTTTCCACAAGTGAAGTATATTTTGTACCAGTTGGTGTATTCCTCGTCTGCAGAGCAAGAGCAAAGGTGTTAGGACCTAAACTGCTTAATTTCCATGGAAGAGCTCTGTAGAACACTATGGTTTTCGGTTGCTGTGTTTGTTTTCTCAAGACACAAGCCCTGTTTGTTCTCTGTGTTTGCAGCAAGCAGAGAAGCTGCTGCAGACACTTTCTTGCCCCTTTTCCACAAGTGAAGTATATTTTGTACCAGTTGGTGTATTCCTCGTCTGCAGAGCAAGTGCAAAGGTTTTAGGATCTAAATTGCTTGTTTTCCATGGAAGAGCTCTGTAGAACACTATGCTTTGCTGTTGCTGTGTTGGTTTTCTAAAGACACAAGCCCTGTTTGTTCCCTGTGTTTTCAGCAAGCAGAGAAGCTGCTGCAGACACTTTCTTGCCCCTTTTCCACAAGTGAAGTATATTTTGTGCCAGTTGGTGTGTTCCTCCTCTGCAGAGCAAGAGCAAAGGTTTTAGGATCTAAATTGCTTGTTTTCCATGGAAGAGCTATGTAGAACACTATGCTTTGCTGTTGCTGTGTTGGTTTTCTCAAGACACAAGTCCTGTTGGTTGTCTGTGTTTGCAGCAAGCAGAGAAGCTGCTGCAGACACTTTCTTGCCCCTTTTCCACAAGTGAAGTATATTTTGTACCAGTTGGTGTATTCCTCGTCTGCAGAGCAAGAGCAAATATGTTAGGACCTAAATTACTTGATTTCCATGGAAGAGCTCTGTAGAACACTATGCTTTGCTGTTGCTGTGTCGGTTTTCTCAAGAAACAAACCCTGTTTGTTCTCTGTACTTGCAGCGAGCAGAGAAGCTCTTGAAGACACGTACCTGCTTTCTCCACTACTGACGTATATTTTGTAACAGTTGGTGTATTCCTCGTCTGGAGAGCAGGAGCAAAGGTTTTAGGACCTAAATTGCTTGATTTCCTTGGAAGAGATATGTAGAACACTGTGCTTTGCTGTTACTGTGTTGGTTTTCTCAAGACACAAGTCCTGTTGGTTGTCTGTGTTTGCAGCAAGCAGAGAAGCTGCTGCAGACACTTTCTTGCTCCTTTTCCACTAGTGAAGTATATTTTGTACCAGTTGGTGTATTCCTCGTCTGCAGAGCAAGAGCAAAGGTTTTAGGATCTAAATTGCTTGTTTTCCATGGAAGAGCTATTAAGAACACTATGCTTTGCTGTTGCTGTGTTGGTTTTCTCAAGACACAAGCCCTGTTTGTTCTCTGTGTTTTCAGCAAGCAGAGAAGCTGCTGCAGACACTTTCTTGCCCCTTTTCCACTAGTGAAGTATATTTTGTACCAGTTGGTGTATTCCTCGTCTGCAGAGCAAGTGCAAAGGTTTTAGGATCTAAATTGCTTGTTTTCCATGGAAGAGCTCTGTAGAACACTATGCTTTGCTGTTGCTGTGTTGGTTTTCTAAAGACACAAGCCCTGTTTGTTCCCTGTGTTTTCAGCAAGCAGAGAAGCTGCTGCAGACACTTTCTTGCCCCTTTTCCACAAGTGAAGTATATTTTGTGCCAGTTGGTGTGTTCCTCCTCTGCAGAGCAAGAGCAAAGGTTTTAGGATCTAAATTGCTTGTTTTCCATGGAAGAGCTATGTAGAACACTATGCTTTGCTGTTACTGTGTTGGTTTTCTCAAGACACAAGTCCTGTTGGTTGTCTGTGTTTGCAGCAAGCAGAGAAGCTGCTGCAGACACTTTCTTGCCCCTTTTCCACAAGTGAAGTATATTTTGTGCCAGTTGGTGTGTTCCTCCTCTGCAGAGCAAGAGCAAAGGTTTTAGGATCTAAATTGCTTGTTTTCCATGGAAGAGCTATGTAGAACACTATGCTTTGCTGTTGCTGTGTTGGTTTTCTCAAGACACAAGTCCTGTTGGTTGTCTGTGTTTGCAGCAAGCAGAGAAGCTGCTGCAGACACTTTCTTGCCCCTTTTCCACAAGTGAAGTATATTTTCTACCAGTTGGTGTATTCCTCGTCTGCAGAGCAAGAGCAAAGGTTTTAGGATCTAAATTGCTTGTTTTCCATGGAAGAGCTCTGTAGAACACTATGCTTTGCTGTTGCTGTGTCGGTTTTCTCAAGAAACAAACCCTGTTTGTTCTCTGTACTTGCAGCGAGCAGAGAAGCTCTTGAAGACACGTACCTGCTTTCTCCACTACTGACGTATATTTTGTACCAGTTGGTGTATTCCTCGTCTGGAGAGCAGGAGCAAAGGTTTTAGGACCTAAATTGCTTGATTTCCTTGGAAGAGATATGTAGAACACTGTGCTTTGCTGTTACTGTGTTGGTTTTTTCAAGACACAAATCCTGTTGGTTGTCTGTGTTTGCAGCAAGCAGAGAAGCTGCTGCAGACAGTTTCTTGCCTTTTTTCCACAAGTGAAGTATATTTTTGTACCAGTTGGTGTATTCCTCGTCTGCAGAGCAAGTGCAAAGGTTTTAGGATCTAAATTGCTTGTTTTCCATGGAAGAGCTCTGTAGAACACTATGCTTTGCTGTTGCTGTGTTGGTTTTCTAAAGACACAAGCCCTGTTTGTTCCCTGTGTGTTCAGCAAGCAGAGAAGCTGCTGCAGACACTTTCTTGCCCCTTTTCCACAAGTGAAGTATATTTTGTGCCAGTTGGTGTGTTCCTCCTCTGCAGAGCAAGAGCAAAGGTTTTAGGATCTAAATTGCTTGTTTTCCATGGAAGAGCTATGTAGAACACTATGCTTTGCTGTTGCTGTGTTGGTTTTCTCAAGACACAAGTCCTGTTGGTTGTCTGTGTTTGCAGCAAGCAGAGAAGCTGCTGCAGACACTTTCTTGCCCCTTTTCCACAAGTGAAGTATATTTTGTACCAGTTGGTGTATTCCTCGTCTGCAGAGCAAGAGCAAAGGTTTTAGGATCTAAATTGCTTGTTTTCCATGGAAGAGCTATGTAGAACACTATGCTTTGCTGTTGCTTTTTGGTTTTCTCAAGACACAAGTCCTGTTGGTTGTCTGTGTTTGCAGCAAGCAGAGAAGCTGCTGCAGACACTTTCTTGCCCCTTTTCCACAAGTGAAGTATATTTTTGTACCAGTTGGTGTATTCCTCGTCTGCAGAGCAAGAGCAAATATGTTAGGACCTAAATTACTTGATTTCCATGGAAGAGCTCTGTAGAACACTATGCTTTGCTGTTGCTGTGTTTGTTTTCTCAAGAAACAAACCCTGTTTGTTCTCTGTACTTGCAGCGAGCAGAGAAGCTCTTGAAGACACGTACCTGCTTTCTCCACTACTGACGTATATTTTGTACCAGTTGGTGTATTCCTCGTCTGGAGAGCAGGAGCAAAGGTTTTAGGACCTAAATTGCTTGATTTCCTTGGAAGAGATATGTAGAACACTGTGCTTTGCTGTTACCGTGTTGGTTTTTTCAAGACACAAGTCCTGTTGGTTGTCTGTGTTTGCAGCAAGCAGAGAAGCTGCTGCAGACAGTTTCTTGCCTTTTTTCCACAAGTGAAGTATATTTTGTACCAGTTGGTGTATTCCTCGTCTGCAGAGCAAGAGCAAAGGTGTTAGGACCTAAACTGCTTAATTTCCATGGAAGAGCTCTGTAGAACACTATGGTTTTCGGTTGCTGTGTTTGTTTTCTCAAGACACAAGTCCTGTTGGTTGTCTGTGTTTGCAGCAAGCAGAGAAGCTGCTGCAGACACTTTCTTGCCCCTTTTCCACAAGTGAAGTATATTTTCTACCAGTTGGTGTATTCCTCGTCTGCAGAGCAAGTGCAAAGGTTTTAGGATCTAAATTGCTTGTTTTCCATGGAAGAGCTATGTAGAACACTATGCTTTGCTGTTGCTGTGTTGGTTTTCTCAAGACACAAGTCCTGTTGGTTGTCTGTGTTTGCAGCAAGCAGAGAAGCTGCTGCAGACACTTTCTTGCCCCTTTTCCACAAGTGAAGTATATTTTGTACCAGTTGGTGTTTTCCTCGTCTGCAGAGCAAGAGCAAAGGTTTTAGGATCTAAATTGCTTGTTTTCCATGGAAGAGCTCTGTAGAACACTATGCTTTGCTGTTGCTGTGTCGGTTTTCTCAAGAAACAAACCCTGTTTGTTCTCTGTACTTGCAGCGAGCAGAGAAGCTCTTGAAGACACGTACCTGCTTTCTCCACTACTGACGTATATTTTGTACCAGTTGGTGTATTCCTCGTCTGGAGAGCAGGAGCAAAGGTTTTAGGACCTAAATTGCTTGATTTCCTTGGAAGAGATATGTAGAACACTGTGCTTTGCTGTTACTGTGTTGGTTTTTTCAAGACACAAGTCCTGTTGGTTGTCTGTGTTTGCAGCAAGCAGAGAAGCTGCTGCAGACAGTTTCTTGCCTTTTTTCCACAAGTGAAGTATATTTTGTACCAGTTGGTGTATTCCTCGTCTGCAGAGCAAGAGCAAAGGTGTTAGGACCTAAACTGCTTAATTTCCATGGAAGAGCTCTGTAGAACACTATGGTTTTCGGTTGCTGTGTTTGTTTTCTCAAGACACAAGCCCTGTTTGTTCTCTGTGTTTGCAGCAAGCAGAGAAGCTGCTGCAGACACTTTCTTGCCCCTTATCCACAAGTGAAGTATATTTTGTACCAGTTGGTGTATTCCTCGTCTGCAGAGCAAGTGCAAAGGTTTTAGGATCTAAATTGCTTGTTTTCCATGGAAGAGCTCTGTAGAACACTATGCTTTGCTGTTGCTGTGTTGGTTTTCTAAAGACACAAGCCCTGTTTGTTCCCTGTGTTTTCAGCAAGCAGAGAAGCTGCTGCAGACACTTTCTTGCCCCTTTTCCACAAGTGAAGTATATTTTGTGCCAGTTGGTGTGTTCCTCCTCTGCAGAGCAAGAGCAAAGGTTTTAGGATCTAAATTGCTTGTTTTCCATGGAAGAGCTCTGTAGAACACTATGCTTTGCTGTTGCTGTGTTGGTTTTCTCAAGACACAAGTCCTGTTGGTTGTCTGTGTTTGCAGCAAGCAGAGAAGCTGCTGCAGACACTTTCTTGCCCCTTTTCCACAAGTGAAGTATATTTTGTACCAGTTGGTGTATTCCTCGTCTGCAGAGCAAGAGCAAAGGTTTTAGGATCTAAATTGCTTGTTTTCCATGGAAGAGCTATGTAGAACACTATGCTTTGCTGTTGCTGTGTTGGTTTTCTCAAGACACAAGTCCTGTTGGTTGTCTGTGTTTGCAGCAAGCAGAGAAGCTGCTGCAGACACTTTCTTGCCCCTTTTCCACAAGTGAAGTATATTTTGTACCAGTTGGTGTATTCCTCGTCTGCAGAGCAAGAGCAAATATGTTAGGACCTAAATTACTTGATTTCCATGGAAGAGCTCTGTAGAACACTATGCTTTGCTGTTGCTGTGTCGGTTTTCTCAAGAAACAAACCCTGTTTGTTCTCTGTACTTGCAGCGAGCAGAGAAGCTCTTGAAGACACGTACCTGCTTTCTCCACTACTGACGTATATTTTGTACCAGTTGGTGTATTCCTCGTCTGGAGAGCAGGAGCAAAGGTTTTAGGACCTAAATTGCTTGATTTCCTTGGAAGAGATATGTAGAACACTGTGCTTTGCTGTTACTGTGTTGGTTTTCTCAAGACACAAGTCCTGTTGGTTGTCTGTGTTTGCAGCAAGCAGAGAAGCTGCTGCAGACACTTTCTTGCCCCTTTTCCACAAGTGAAGTATATTTTGTGCCAGTTGGTGTGTTCCTCCTCTGCAGAGCAAGAGCAAAGGTTTTAGGATCTAAATTGCTTGTTTTCCATGGAAGAGCTATGTAGAACACTATGCTTTGCTGTTACTGTGTTGGTTTTCTCAAGACACAAGTCCTGTTGTTTGTCTGTGTTTGCAGCAAGCAGAGAAGCTGCTGCAGACACTTTCTTGCCCCTTTTTCCACAAGTGAAGTATATTTTGTACCAGTTGGTGTATTCCTCGTCTGCAGAGCAAGAGCAAAGGTTTTAGGATCTAAATTGCTTGTTTTCCATGGAAGAGCTATGTAGAACACTATGCTTTGCTGTTGCTGTGTTGGTTTTCTCAAGACACAAGTCCTGTTGGTTGTCTGTGTTTGCAGCAAGCAGAGAAGCTGCTGCAGACACTTTCTTGCCCCTTTTCCACAAGTGAAGTATATTTTGTACCAGTTGGTGTATTCCTCGTCTGCAGAGCAAGAGCAAATATGTTAGGACCTAAATTACTTGATTTCCATGGAAGAGCTCTGTAGAACACTATGCTTTGCTGTTGCTGTGTCGGTTTTCTCAAGAAACAAACCCTGTTTGTTCTCTGTACTTGCAGCGAGCAGAGAAGCTCTTGAAGACACGTACCTGCTTTCTCCACTACTGACGTATATTTTGTACCAGTTGGTGTATTCCTCGTCTGGAGAGCAGGAGCAAAGGTTTAGGACCTAAATTGCTTGATTTCCTTGGAAGAGATATGTAGAACACTGTGCTTTGCTGTTACTGTGTTGGTTTTCTCAAGACACAAGTCCTGTTGGTTGTCTGTGTTTGCAGCAAGCAGAGAAGCTGCTGCAGACACTTTCTTGCTCCTTTTCCACTAGTGAAGTATATTTTGTACCAGTTTGGTGTATCCTCGTCTGCAGAGCAAGAGCAAAGGTTTTATGATCTAAATTGCTTGTTTTCCATGGAAGATTTATTAAGAACACTATGCTTTGCTGTTGCTGTGTTGGTTTTCTCAAGACACAAGCCCTGTTTGTTCTCTGTGTTTTCAGCAAGCAGGAGAAGCTGCTGCAGACACTTTCTTGCCCTTTTCCACTAGTGAAGTATATTTTGTACCAGTTGGTGTATTCCTCGTCTGCAGAGCAAGTGCAAAGGTTTTAGGATCTAAATTGCTTGTTTTTCCATGGACGAGCTCTGTAGAACACTATGCTTTGCTGTTGCTGTGTTGGTTTTCTAAAGACACAAGCCCTGTTTGTTCCCTGTGTTTTCAGCAAGCAGAGAAGCTGCTGCAGACACTTTCTTGCCCCTTTTCCACAAGTGAAGTATATTTTGTGGCCAGTTGGTGTGTTCCTCCTCTGCAGAGCAAGAGCAAAGGTTTTAGGATCTAAATTGCTTGTTTTCCATGGAAGAGCTATGTAGAACACTATGCTTTGCTGTTACTGTTGGTTTTCTCAAGACACAAGTCCTGTTGGTTGTCTGTGTTTGCAGCAAGCAGAGAAGCTGCTGCAGACACTTTCTTGCCCCTTTTCCACAAGTGAAGTATATTTTGTGCCAGTTGGTGTGTTCCTCCTCTGCAGAGCAAGAGCAAAGGTTTTAGGAACTAATTGCTTGTTTTCCATGGAAGAGCTATGTAGAACACTATGCTTTGCGTGTTGCTGTGTTGGTTTTCCTCAAGACACAAGTCCTGTTGGTTGTCTGTGTTTGCAGCAAGCAGAGAAGCTGCTGCAGACACTTTCTTGCCCCTTTTCCACAAGTGAAGTATATTTTCTACCAGTTGGTGTATTCCTCGTCTGCAGAGCAAGAGCAAAGGTTTTAGGATCTAAATTGCTTGTTTTTCCATGGAAGAGCTCTTGTAGAACACTATGCTTTGCTGTTGCTGTGTCGGTTTTCTCAAGAAACAAACCCTGTTTGTTCTCTGTACTTGCAGCGAGCAGAGAAGCTCTTGAAGACACGTACCTGCTTTCTCCACTACTGACGTATATTTGTACCAGTTGGTGTATTCCTCGTCTGGAGAGCAGGAGCAAAGGTTTTAGGACATAAATTGCTTGATTTCCTTGGAAGAGATATGTAGAACACTGTGCTTTGCTGTTACCGTGTTGGTTTTTTCAAGACACAAGTCCTGTTGGTTGTCTGTGTTTGCAGCAAGCAGAGAAGCTGCTGCAGACAGTTTCTTGCCTTTTTTCCACAAGTGAAGTATATTTTGTACCAGTTGGTGTATTCCTCGTCTGCAGAGCAAGAGCAAAGGTGTTAGGACCTAAACTGCTTAATTTCCATGGAAGAGCTCTGTAGAACACTATGGTTTTCGGTTGCTGTGTTTGTTTTCTCAAGACACAAGTCCTGTTGGTTGTCTGTGTTTGCAGCAAGCAGAGAAGCTGCTGCAGACACTTTCTTGCCCCTTTTCCACTAGTGAAGTATATTTTCTACCAGTTGGTGTATTCCTCGTCTGCAGAGCAAGTGCAAAGGTTTTAGGATCTAAATTGCTTGTTTTCCATGGAAGAGCTATGTAGAACACTATGCTTTGCTGTTGCTGTGTTGGTTTTCTCAAGACACAAGTCCTGTTGGTTGTCTGTGTTTGCAGCAAGCAGAGAAGCTGCTGCAGACACTTTCTTGCCCCTTTTCCACAAGTGAAGTATATTTTGTACCAGTTGGTGTTTTCCTCGTCTGCAGAGCAAGAGCAAAGGTTTTAGGATCTAAATTGCTTGTTTTCCATGGAAGAGCTCTGTAGAACACTATGCTTTGCTGTTGCTGTGTCGGTTTTCTCAAGAAACAAACCCTGTTTGTTCTCTGTACTTGCAGCGAGCAGAGAAGCTCTTGAAGACACGTACCTGCTTTCTCCACTACTGACGTATATTTTGTACCAGTTGGTGTATTCCTCGTCTGGAGAGCAGGAGCAAAGGTTTTAGGACCTAAATTGCTTGATTTCCTTGGAAGAGATATGTAGAACACTGTGCTTTGCTGTTACTGTGTTGGTTTTTTCAAGACACAAGTCCTGTTGGTTGTCTGTGTTTGCAGCAAGCAGAGAAGCTGCTGCAGACAGTTTCTTGCCTTTTTTCCACAAGTGAAGTATATTTTGTACCAGTTGGTGTATTCCTCGTCTGCAGAGCAAGAGCAAAGGTGTTAGGACCTAAACTGCTTAATTTCCATGGAAGAGCTCTGTAGAACACTATGGTTTTCGGTTGCTGTGTTTGTTTTCTCAAGACACAAGCCCTGTTTGTTCTCTGTGTTTGCAGCAAGCAGAGAAGCTGCTGCAGACACTTTCTTGCCCCTTATCCACAAGTGAAGTATATTTTGTACCAGTTGGTGTATTCCTCGTCTGCAGAGCAAGTGCAAAGGTTTTAGGATCTAAATTGCTTGTTTTCCATGGAAGAGCTCTGTAGAACACTATGCTTTGCTGTTGCTGTGTTGGTTTTCTAAAGACACAAGCCCTGTTTGTTCCCTGTGTTTTCAGCAAGCAGAGAAGCTGCTGCAGACACTTTCTTGCCCCTTTTCCACAAGTGAAGTATATTTTGTGCCAGTTGGTGTGTTCCTCCTCTGCAGAGCAAGAGCAAAGGTTTTAGGATCTAAATTGCTTGTTTTCCATGGAAGAGCTCTGTAGAACACTATGCTTTGCTGTTGCTGTGTTGGTTTTCTAAAGACACAAGCCCTGTTGGTTGTCTGTGTTTGCAGCAAGCAGAGAAGCTGCTGCAGACACTTTCTTGCCCCTTTTCCACAAGTGAAGTATATTTTGTACCAGTTGGTGTATTCCTCGTCTGCAGAGCAAGAGCAAAGGTTTTAGGATCTAAATTGCTTGTTTTCCATGGAAGAGCTATGTAGAACACTATGCTTTGCTGTTGCTGTGTTGGTTTTCTCAAGACACAAGTCCTGTTGGTTGTCTGTGTTTGCAGCAAGCAGAGAAGCTGCTGCAGACACTTTCTTGCCCCTTTTCCACAAGTGAAGTATATTTTGTACCAGTTGGTGTATTCCTCGTCTGCAGAGCAAGAGCAAATATGTGTAGGACCTAAATTACTTGATTTCCATGGAAGAGCTCTGTAGAACACTATGCTTTGCTGTTGCTGTGTCGGTTTTCTCAAGAAACAAACCCTGTTTGTTCTCTGTACTTGCAGCGAGCAGAGAAGCTCTTGAAGACACGTACCTGCTTTCTCCACTACTGACGTATATTTTGTACCAGTTGGTGTATTCCTCGTCTGGAGAGCAGGAGCAAAGGTTTTAGGACCTAAATTGCTTGATTTCCTTGGAAGAGATATGTAGAACACTGTGCTTTGCTGTTACTGTGTTGGTTTTCTCAAGACACAAGTCCTGTTGGTTGTCTGTGTTTGCAGCAAGCAGAGAAGCTGCTGCAGACACTTTCTTGCCCCTTTTCCACAAGTGAAGTATATTTTGTGCCAGTTGGTGTGTTCCTCCTCTGCAGAGCAAGAGCAAAGGTTTTAGGATCTAAATTGCTTGTTTTCCATGGAAGAGCTATGTAGAACACTATGCTTTGCTGTTACTGTGTTGGTTTTCTCAAGACACAAGTCCTGTTGGTTGTCTGTGTTTGCAGCAAGCAGAGAAGCTGCTGCAGACACTTTCTTGCCCCTTTTCCACAAGTGAAGTATATTTTGTACCAGTTGGTGTATTCCTCGTCTGCAGAGCAAGAGCAAAGGTTTTAGGATCTAAATTGCTTGTTTTCCATGGAAGAGCTATGTAGAACACTATGCTTTGCTGTTGCTGTGTTGGTTTTCTCAAGACACAAGTCCTGTTGGTTGTCTGTGTTTGCAGCAAGCAGAGAAGCTGCTGCAGACACTTTCTTGCCCCTTTTCCACAAGTGAAGTATATTTTGTACCAGTTGGTGTATTCCTCGTCTGCAGAGCAAGAGCAAATATGTTAGGACCTAAATTACTTGATTTCCATGGAAGAGCTCTGTAGAACACTATGCTTTGCTGTTGCTGTGTTTGTTTTCTCAAGAAACAAACCCTGTTTGTTCTCTGTACTTGCAGCGAGCAGAGAAGCTCTTGAAGACACGTACCTGCTTTCTCCACTACTGACGTATATTTTGTACCAGTTGGTGTATTCCTCGTCTGGAGAGCAGGAGCAAAGGTTTTAGGACCTAAATTGCTTGATTTCCTTGGAAGAGATATGTAGAACACTGTGCTTTGCTGTTACTGTGTTGGTTTTCTCAAGACACAAGTCCTGTTGGTTGTCTGTGTTTGCAGCAAGCAGAGAAGCTGCTGCAGACACTTTCTTGCTCCTTTTCCACTAGTGAAGTATATTTTGTACCAGTTGGTGTATTCCTCGTCTGCAGAGCAAGAGCAAAGGTTTTAGGATCTAAATTGCTTGTTTTCCATGGAAGATTTATTAAGAACACTATGCTTTGCTGTTGCTGTGTTGGTTTTCTCAAGACACAAGCCCTGTTTGTTCTCTGTGTTTTCAGCAAGCAGAGAAGCTGCTGCAGACACTTTCTTGCCCCTTTTCCACTAGTGAAGTATATTTTGTACCAGTTGGTGTATTCCTCGTCTGCAGAGCAAGTGCAAAGGTTTTAGGATCTAAATTGCTTGTTTTCCATGGAAGAGCTCTGTAGAACACTATGCTTTGCTGTTGCTGTGTTGGTTTTCTAAAGACACAAGCCCTGTTTGTTCCCTGTGTTTTCAGCAAGCAGAGAAGCTGCTGCAGACACTTTCTTGCCCCTTTTCCACAAGTGAAGTATATTTTGTGCCAGTTGGTGTGTTCCTCCTCTGCAGAGCAAGAGCAAAGGTTTTAGGATCTAAATTGCTTGTTTTCCATGGAAGAGCTATGTAGAACACTATGCTTTGCTGTTACTGTGTTGGTTTTCTCAAGACACAAGTCCTGTTGGTTGTCTGTGTTTGCAGCAAGCAGAGAAGCTGCTGCAGACACTTTCTTGCCCCTTTTCCACAAGTGAAGTATATTTTGTGCCAGTTGGTGTGTTCCTCCTCTGCAGAGCAAGAGCAAAGGTTTTAGGAACTAAATTGCTTGTTTTCCATGGAAGAGCTATGTAGAACACTATGCTTTGCTGTTGCTGTGTTGGTTTTCTCAAGACACAAGTCCTGTTGGTTGTCTGTGTTTGCAGCAAGCAGAGAAGCTGCTGCAGACACTTTCTTGCCCCTTTTCCACAAGTGAAGTATATTTTGTACCAGTTGGTGTATTCCTCGTCTGCAGAGCAAGAGCAAATATGTTAGGACCTAAATTACTTGATTTCCATGGAAGAGCTCTGTAGAACACTATGCTTTGCTGTTGCTGTGTCGGTTTTCTCAAGAAACAAACCCTGTTTGTTCTCTGTACTTGCAGCGAGCAGAGAAGCTCTTGAAGACACGTACCTGCTTTCTCCACTACTGACGTATATTTTGTACCAGTTGGTGTATTCCTCGTCTGGAGAGCAGGAGCAAAGGTTTTAGGACCTAAATTGCTTGATTTCCTTGGAAGAGATATGTAGAACACTGTGCTTTGCTGTTACTGTGTTGGTTTTCTCAAGACACAAGTCCTGTTGGTTGTCTGTGTTTGCAGCAAGCAGAGAAGCTGCTGCAGACACTTTCTTGCCCCTTTTCCACAAGTGAAGTATATTTTGTGCCAGTTGGTGTGTTCCTCCTCTGCAGAGCAAGAGCAAAGGTTTTAGGATCTAAATTGCTTGTTTTCCATTGAAGAGCTATGTAGAACACTATGCTTTGCTGTTACTGTGTTGGTTTTCTCAAGACACAAGTCCTGTTGGTTGTCTGTGTTTGCAGCAAGCAGAGAAGCTGCTGCAGACACTTTCTTGCCCCTTTTCCACAAGTGAAGTATATTTTGTGCCAGTTGGTGTGTTCCTCCTCTGCAGAGCAAGAGCAAAGGTTTTAGGAACTAAATTGCTTGTTTTCCATGGAAGAGCTATGTAGAACACTATGCTTTGCTGTTGCTGTGTTGGTTTTCTCAAGACACAAGTCCTGTTGGTTGTCTGTGTTTGCAGCAAGCAGAGAAGCTGCTGCAGACACTTTCTTGCCCCTTTTCCACAAGTGAAGTATATTTTCTACCAGTTGGTGTATTCCTCGTCTGCAGAGCAAGAGCAAAGGTTTTAGGATCTAAATTGCTTGTTTTCCATGGAAGAGCTCTGTAGAACACTATGCTTTGCTGTTGCTGTGTCGGTTTTCTCAAGAAACAAACCCTGTTTGTTCTCTGTACTTGCAGCGAGCAGAGAAGCTCTTGAAGACACGTACCTGCTTTCTCCACTACTGACGTATATTTTGTACCAGTTGGTGTATTCCTCGTCTGGAGAGCAGGAGCAAAGGTTTTAGGACCTAAATTGCTTGATTTCCTTGGAAGAGATATGTAGAACACTGTGCTTTGCTGTTACTGTGTTGGTTTTTTCAAGACACAAGTCCTGTTGGTTGTCTGTGTTTGCAGCAAGCAGAGAAGCTGCTGCAGACAGTTTCTTGCCTTTTTTCCACAAGTGAAGTATATTTTGTACCAGTTGGTGTATTCCTCGTCTGCAGAGCAAGAGCAAAGGTGTTAGGACCTAAACTGCTTAATTTCCATGGAAGAGCTCTGTAGAACACTATGGTTTTCGGTTGCTGTGTTTGTTTTCTCAAGACACAAGCCCTGTTTGTTCTCTGTGTTTTCAGCAAGCAGAGAAGCTGCTGCAGACACTTTCTTGCCCCTTTTCCACTAGTGAAGTATATTTTGTACCAGTTGGTGTATTCCTCGTCTGCAGAGCAAGTGCAAAGGTTTTAGGATCTAAATTGCTTGTTTTCCATGGAAGAGCTCTGTAGAACACTATGCTTTGCTGTTGCTGTGTTGGTTTTCTAAAGACACAAGCCCTGTTTGTTCCCTGTGTTTTCAGCAAGCAGAGAAGCTGCTGCAGACACTTTCTTGCCCCTTTTCCACAAGTGAAGTATATTTTGTGCCAGTTGGTGTGTTCCTCCTCTGCAGAGCAAGAGCAAAGGTTTTAGGATCTAAATTGCTTGTTTTCCATGGAAGAGCTCTGTAGAACACTATGATTTGCTGTTGCTGTGTTGGTTTTCTAAAGACACAAGCCCTGTTTGTTCCCTGTGTTTTCAGCAAGCAGAGAAGCTGCTGCAGACACTTTCTTGCCCCTTTTCCACAAGTGAAGTATATTTTGTGCCAGTTGGTGTGTTCCTCCTCTGCAGAGCAAGAGCAAAGGTTTTAGGATCTAAATTGCTTGTTTTCCATGGAAGAGCTATGTAGAACACTATGCTTTGCTGTTGCTGTGTTGGTTTTCTCAAGACACAAGTCCTGTTGGTTGTCTGTGTTTGCAGCAAGCAGAGAAGCTGCTGCAGACACTTTCTTGCCCCTTTTCCACAAGTGAAGTATATTTTGTACCAGTTGGTGTATTCCTCGTCTGCAGAGCAAGAGCAAATATGTTAGGACCTAAATTACTTGATTTCCATGGAAGAGCTCTGTAGAACACTATGCTTTGCTGTTGCTGTGTCGGTTTTCTCAAGAAACAAACCCTGTTTGTTCTCTGTACTTGCAGCGAGCAGAGAAGCTCTTGAAGACACGTACCTGCTTTCTCCACTACTGACGTATATTTTGTACCAGTTGGTGTATTCCTCGTCTGGAGAGCAGGAGCAAAGGTTTTAGGACCTAAATTGCTTGATTTCCTTGGAAGAGATATGTAGAACACTGTGCTTTGCTGTTACTGTGTTGGTTTTCTCAAGACACAAGTCCTGTTGGTTGTCTGTGTTTGCAGCAAGCAGAGAAGCTGCTGCAGACACTTTCTTGCCCCTTTTCCACAAGTGAAGTATATTTTGTGCCAGTTGGTGTATTCCTCGTCTGCAGAGCAAGAGCAAAGGTTTTAGGATCTAAATTGCTTGTTTTCCATGGAAGAGCTATGTAGAACACTATGCTTTGCTGTTACTGTGTTGGTTTTCTCAAGACACAAGTCCTGTTGGTTGTCTGTGTTTGCAGCAAGCAGAGAAGCTGCTGCAGACACTTTCTTGCCCCTTTTCCACAAGTGAAGTATATTTTGTGCCAGTTGGTGTGTTCCTCCTCTGCAGAGCAAGAGCAAAGGTTTTAGGAACTAAATTGCTTGTTTTCCATGGAAGAGCTATGTAGAACACTATGCTTTGCTGTTGCTGTGTTGGTTTTCTCAAGACACAAGTCCTGTTGGTTGTCTGTGTTTGCAGCAAGCAGAGAAGCTGCTGCAGACACTTTCTTGCCCCTTTTCCACAAGTGAAGTATATTTTCTACCAGTTGGTGTATTCCTCGTCTGCAGAGCAAGAGCAAAGGTTTTAGGATCTAAATTGCTTGTTTTCCATGGAAGAGCTCTGTAGAACACTATGCTTTGCTGTTGCTGTGTCGGTTTTCTCAAGAAACAAACCCTGTTTGTTCTCTGTACTTGCAGCGAGCAGAGAAGCTCTTGAAGACACGTACCTGCTTTCTCCACTACTGACGTATATTTTGTACCAGTTGGTGTATTCCTCGTCTGGAGAGCAGGAGCAAAGGTTTTAGGACCTAAATTGCTTGATTTCCTTGGAAGAGATATGTAGAACACTGTGCTTTGCTGTTACTGTGTTGGTTTTTTCAAGACACAAGTCCTGTTGGTTGTCTGTGTTTGCAGCAAGCAGAGAAGCTGCTGCAGACAGTTTCTTGCCTTTTTTCCACAAGTGAAGTATATTTTGTACCAGTTGGTGTATTCCTCGTCTGCAGAGCAAGAGCAAAGGTGTTAGGACCTAAACTGCTTAATTTCCATGGAAGAGCTCTGTAGAACACTATGGTTTTCGGTTGCTGTGTTTGTTTTCTCAAGACACAAGTCCTGTTGGTTGTCTGTGTTTGCAGCAAGCAGAGAAGCTGCTGCAGACACTTTCTTGCCCCTTTTCCACAAGTGAAGTATATTTTGTACCAGTTGGTGTTTTCCTCGTCTGCAGAGCAAGTGCAAAGGTTTTAGGATCTAAATTGCTTGTTTTCCATGGAAGAGCTATGTAGAACACTATGCTTTGCTGTTGCTGTGTTGGTTTTCTCAAGACACAAGTCCTGTTGGTTGTCTGTGTTTGCAGCAAGCAGAGAAGCTGCTGCAGACACTTTCTTGCCCCTTTTCCACAAGTGAAGTATATTTTTGTACCAGTTGGTGTTTTCCTCGTCTGCAGAGCAAGAGCAAAGTTTTTAGGATCTAAATTGCTTGTTTTCCATGGAAGAGCTCTGTAGAACACTATGCTTTGCTGTTGCTGTGTCGGTTTTCTCAAGAAACAAACCCTGTTTGTTCTCTGTACTTGCAGCGAGCAGAGAAGCTCTTGAAGACACGTACCTGCTTTCTCCACTACTGACGTATATTTTGTACAGTTGGTGTATTCCTCGTCTGGAGAGGCAGGAGCAAAGGTTTTAGGACCTAAATTGCTTGATTTCCTTGGAAGAGATATGTAGAACACTGTGCTTTGCTGTACTGTGTTGGTTTTTTCAAGACACAAGTCCTGTTGGTTGTCTGTGTTTGCAGCAAGCAGAGAAGCTGCTGCAGACAGTTTCTTGCCTTTTTTCCACAAGTGAAGTATATTTTGTACCAGTTGGTGTATTCCTCGTCTGCAGAGCAAGAGCAAAGGTGTTAGGACCTAACTGCTTAATTTCCATGGAAGAGCTCTGTAGAACACTATGGTTTTCGGTTGCTGTGTTTGTTTTCTCAAGACACAAGCCCTGTTTGTTCTCTGTGTTTGCAGCAAGCAGAGAAGCTGCTGCAGACACTTTCTTGCCCCTTTTCCACAAGTGAAGTATATTTTGTACCAGTTGGTGTATTCCTCGTCTGCAGAGCAAGTGCAAAGGTTTTAGGATCTAAATTGCTTGTTTTCCATGGAAGAGCTCTGTAGAACACTATGATTTGCTGTTGCTGTGTTGGTTTTCTAAAGACACAAGCCCTGTTTGTTCCCTGTGTTTTCAGCAAGCAGAGAAGCTGCTGCAGACACTTTCTTGCCCCTTTTCCACAAGTGAAGTATATTTTGTGCCAGTTGGTGTGTTCCTCCTCTGCAGAGCAAGAGCAAAGGTTTTAGGATCTAAATTGCTTGTTTTCCATGGAAGAGCTATGTAGAACACTATGCTTTGCTGTTGCTGTGTTGGTTTTCTCAAGACACAAGTCCTGTTGGTTGTCTGTGTTTGCAGCAAGCAGAGAAGCTGCTCAGACACTTTCTTGCCCCTTTTCCACAAGTGAAGTATATTTTGTACCAGTTGGTGTATTCCTCGTCTGCAGAGCAAGAGCAAAGGTTTTAGGATCTAAATTGCTTGTTTTCCATGGAAGAGCTATGTAGAACACTATGCTTTGCTGTTGCTGTGTTGGTTTTCTCAAGACACAAGTCCTGTTGGTTGTCTGTGTTTGCAGCAAGCAGAGAAGCTGCTGCAGACACTTTCTTGCCCCTTTTCCACAAGTGAAGTATATTTTGTACCAGTTGGTGTATTCCTCGTCTGCAGAGCAAGAGCAAATATGTTAGGACCTAAATTACTTGATTTCCATGGAAGAGCTCTGTAGAACACTATGCTTTGCTGTTGCTGTGTCGGTTTTCTCAAGAAACAAACCCTGTTTGTTCTCTGTACTTGCAGCGAGCAGAGAAGCTCTTGAAGACACGTACCTGCTTTCTCCACTACTGACGTATATTTTGTACCAGTTGGTGTATTCCTCGTCTGGAGAGCAGGAGCAAAGGTTTTAGGACCTAAATTGCTTGATTTCCTTGGAAGAGATATGTAGAACACTGTGCTTTGCTGTTACTGTGTTGGTTTTCTCAAGACACAAGTCCTGTTGGTTGTCTGTGTTTGCAGCAAGCAGAGAAGCTGCTGCAGACACTTTCTTGCTCCTTTTCCACTAGTGAAGTATATTTTGTACCAGTTGGTGTATTCCTCGTCTGCAGAGCAAGAGCAAAGGTTTTAGGATCTAAATTGCTTGTTTTCCATGGAAGAGCTATTAAGAACACTATGCTTTGCTGTTGCTGTGTTGGTTTTCTCAAGACACAAGCCCTGTTTGTTCTCTGTGTTTTCAGCAAGCAGAGAAGCTGCTGCAGACACTTTCTTGCCCCTTTTCCACTAGTGAAGTATATTTTGTACCAGTTGGTGTATTCCTCGTCTGCAGAGCAAGTGCAAAGGTTTTAGGATCTAAATTGCTTGTTTTCCATGGAAGAGCTCTGTAGAACACTATGCTTTGCTGTTGCTGTGTTGGTTTTCTCAAGACACAAGTCCTGTTGGTTGTCTGTGTTTGCAGCAAGCAGAGAAGCTGCTGCAGACACTTTCTTGCCCCTTTTCCACAAGTGAAGTATATTTTCTACCAGTTGGTGTATTCCTCGTCTGCAGAGCAAGAGCAAAGGTTTTAGGATCTAAATTGCTTGTTTTCCATGGAAGAGCTCTGTAGAACACTATGCTTTGCTGTTGCTGTGTCGGTTTTCTCAAGAAACAAACCCTGTTTGTTCTCTGTACTTGCAGCGAGCAGAGAAGCTCTTGAAGACACGTACCTGCTTTCTCCACTACTGACGTATATTTTGTACCAGTTGGTGTATTCCTCGTCTGGAGAGCAGGAGCAAAGGTTTTAGGACCTAAATTGCTTGATTTCCTTGGAAGAGATATGTAGAACACTGTGCTTTGCTGTTACTGTGTTGGTTTTTTCAAGATACAAATCCTGTTGGTTGTCTGTGTTTGCAGCAAGCAGAGAAGCTGCTGCAGACAGTTTCTTGCCTTTTTTCCACAAGTGAAGTATATTTTGTACCAGTTGGTGTATTCCTCGTCTGCAGAGCAAGAGCAAAGGTGTTAGGACCTAAACTGCTTAATTTCCATGGAAGAGCTCTGTAGAACACTATGGTTTTCGGTTGCTGTGTTTGTTTTCTCAAGACACAAGTCCTGTTGGTTGTCTGTGTTTGCAGCAAGCAGAGAAGCTGCTGCAGACACTTTCTTGCCCCTTTTCCACAAGTGAAGTATATTTTGTACCAGTTGGTGTATTCCTCGTCTGCAGAGCAAGTGCAAAGGTTTTAGGATCTAAATTGCTTGTTTTCCATGGAAGAGCTATGTAGAACACTATGCTTTGCTGTTGCTGTGTTGGTTTTCTCAAGACACAAGCCCTGTTTGTTCTCTGTGTTTTCAGCAAGCAGAGAAGCTGCTGCAGACACTTTCTTGCCCCTTTTCCACAAGTGAAGTATATTTTGTGCCAGTTGGTGTGTTCCTCCTCTGCAGAGCAAGAGCAAAGGTTTTAGGATCTAAATTGCTTGTTTTCCATGGAAGAGCTATGTAGAACACTATGCTTTGCTGTTGCTGTGTTGGTTTTCTCAAGACACAAGTCCTGTTGGTTGTCTGTGTTTGCAGCAAGCAGAGAAGCTGCTGCAGACACTTTCTTGCCCCTTTTCCACAAGTGAAGTATATTTTGTACCAGTTGGTGTATTCCTCGTCTGCAGAGCAAGAGCAAATATGTTAGGACCTAAATTACTTGATTTCCATGGAAGAGCTCTGTAGAACACTATGCTTTGCTGTTGCTGTGTCGGTTTTCTCAAGAAACAAACCCTGTTTGTTCTCTGTACTTGCAGCGAGCAGAGAAGCTCTTGAAGACACGTACCTGCTTTCTCCACTACTGACGTATATTTTGTACCAGTTGGTGTATTCCTCGTCTGGAGAGCAGGAGCAAAGGTTTTAGGACCTAAATTGCTTGATTTCCTTGGAAGAGATATGTAGAACACTGTGCTTTGCTGTTACTGTGTTGGTTTTCTCAAGACACAAGTCCTGTTGGTTGTCTGTGTTTGCAGCAAGCAGAGAAGCTGCTGCAGACACTTTCTTGCTCCTTTTCCACTAGTGAAGTATATTTTGTACCAGTTGGTGTATTCCTCGTCTGCAGAGCAAGAGCAAAGGTTTTAGGATCTAAATTGCTTGTTTTCCATGGAAGAGCTATTAAGAACACTATGCTTTGCTGTTGCTGTGTTGGTTTCTCAAGACACAAGCCCTGTTTGTTCTCTGTGTTTTCAGCAAGCAGAGAAGCTGCTGCAGACACTTTCTTGCCCCTTTTCCACTAGTGAAGTATATTTTGTACCAGTTGGTGTATTCCTCGTCTGCAGAGCAAGTGCAAAGGTTTTAGGATCTAAATTGCTTGTTTTCCATGGAAGAGCTCTGTAGAACACTATGCTTTGCTGTTGCTGTGTTGGTTTTCTAAAGACACAAGCCCTGTTTGTTCCCTGTGTTTTCAGCAAGCAGAGAAGCTGCTGCAGACACTTTCTTGCCCCTTTTCCACAAGTGAAGTATATTTTGTGCCAGTTGGTGTGTTCCTCCTCTGCAGAGCAAGAGCAAAGGTTTTAGGATCTAAATTGCTTGTTTTCCATGGAAGAGCTATGTAGAACACTATGCTTTGCTGTTACTGTGTTGGTTTTCTCAAGACACAAGTCCTGTTGGTTGTCTGTGTTTGCAGCAAGCAGAGAAGCTGCTGCAGACACTTTCTTGCCCCTTTTCCACAAGTGAAGTATATTTTGTGCCAGTTGGTGTGTTCCTCCTCTGCAGAGCAAGAGCAAAGGTTTTAGGAACTAAATTGCTTGTTTTCCATGGAAGAGCTATGTAGAACACTATGCTTTGCTGTTGCTGTGTTGGTTTTCTCAAGACACAAGTCCTGTTGGTTGTCTGTGTTTGCAGCAAGCAGAGAAGCTGCTGCAGACACTTTCTTGCCCCTTTTCCACAAGTGAAGTATATTTTCTACCAGTTGGTGTATTCCTCGTCTGCAGAGCAAGAGCAAAGGTTTTAGGATCTAAATTGCTTGTTTTCCATGGAAGAGCTCTGTAGAACACTATGCTTTGCTGTTGCTGTGTCGGTTTTCTCAAGAAACAAACCCTGTTTGTTCTCTGTACTTGCAGCGAGCAGAGAAGCTCTTGAAGACACGTACCTGCTTTCTCCACTACTGACGTATATTTTGTACCAGTTGGTGTATTCCTCGTCTGGAGAGCAGGAGCAAAGGTTTTAGGACCTAAATTGCTTGATTTCCTTGGAAGAGATATGTAGAACACTGTGCTTTGCTGTTACCGTGTTGGTTTTTTCAAGACACAAGTCCTGTTGGTTGTCTGTGTTTGCAGCAAGCAGAGAAGCTGCTGCAGACACTTTCTTGCCTTTTTTCGACAAGTGAAGTATATTTTGTACCAGTTAGTGTATTCCTCGTCTGCAGAGCAAGAGCAAAGGTGTTAGGACCTAAACTGCTTAATTTCCATGGAAGAGCTCTGTAGAACACTATGGTTTTCGGTTGCTGTGTTTGTTTTCTCAAGACACAAGTCCTGTTGGTTGTCTGTGTTTGCAGCAAGCAGAGAAGCTGCTGCAGACACTTTCTTGCCCCTTTTCCACAAGTGAAGTATATTTTGTACCAGTTGGTGTATTCCTCGTCTGCAGAGCAAGAGCAAAGGTTTTAGGATCTAAATTGCTTGTTTTCCATGGAAGAGCTATGTAGAACACTATGCTTTGCTGTTGCTGTGTTGGTTTTCTCAAGACACAAGTCCTGTTGGTTGTCTGTGTTTGCAGCAAGCAGAGAAGCTGCTGCAGACACTTTCTTGCCCCTTTTCCACAAGTGAAGTATATTTTGTACCAGTTGGTGTATTCCTCGTCTGCAGAGCAAGAGCAAATATGTTAGGACCTAAATTACTTGATTTCCATGGAAGAGCTCTGTAGAACACTATGCTTTGCTGTTGCTGTGTCGGTTTTCTCAAGAAACAAACCCTGTTTGTTCTCTGTACTTGCAGCGAGCAGAGAAGCTCTTGAAGACACGTACCTGCTTTCTCCACTACTGACGTATATTTTGTACCAGTTGGTGTATTCCTCGTCTGGAGAGCAGGAGCAAAGGTTTTAGGACCTAAATTGCTTGATTTCCTTGGAAGAGATATGTAGAACACTGTGCTTTGCTGTTACTGTGTTGGTTTTTTCAAGACACAAGTCCTGTTGGTTGTCTGTGTTTGCAGCAAGCAGAGAAGCTGCTGCAGACAGTTTCTTGCCTTTTTTCCACAAGTGAAGTATATTTTGTACCAGTTGGTGTATTCCTCGTCTGCAGAGCAAGAGCAAAGGTGTTAGGACCTAAACTGCTTAATTTCCATGGAAGAGCTCTGTAGAACACTATGGTTTTCGGTTGCTGTGTTTGTTTTCTCAAGACACAAGCCCTGTTTGTTCTCTGTGTTTGCAGCAAGCAGAGAAGCTGCTGCAGACACTTTCTTGCCCCTTATCCACAAGTGAAGTATATTTTGTACCAGTTGGTGTATTCCTCGTCTGCAGAGCAAGTGCAAAGGTTTTAGGATCTAAATTGCTTGTTTTCCATGGAAGAGCTCTGTAGAACACTATGCTTTGCTGTTGCTGTGTTGGTTTTCTAAAGACACAAGCCCTGTTTGTTCCCTGTGTTTTCAGCAAGCAGAGAAGCTGCTGCAGACACTTTCTTGCCCCTTTTCCACAAGTGAAGTATATTTTGTGCCAGTTGGTGTGTTCCTCCTCTGCAGAGCAAGAGCAAAGGTTTTAGGATCTAAATTGCTTGTTTTCCATGGAAGAGCTATGTAGAACACTATGCTTTGCTGTTGCTGTGTTGGTTTTCTCAAGACACAAGTCCTGTTGGTTGTCTGTGTTTGCAGCAAGCAGAGAAGCTGCTGCAGACACTTTCTTGCCCCTTTTCCACAAGTGAAGTATATTTTGTACCAGTTGGTGTATTCCTCGTCTGCAGAGCAAGTGCAAAGGTTTTAGGATCTAAATTGCTTGTTTTCCATGGAAGAGCTCTGTAGAACACTATGCTTTGCTGTTGCTGTGTTGGTTTTCTAAAGACACAAGCCCTGTTTGTTCCCTGTGTTTTCAGCAAGCAGAGAAGCTGCTGCAGACACTTTCTTGCCCCTTTTCCACAAGTGAAGTATATTTTGTGCCAGTTGGTGTGTTCCTCCTCTGCAGAGCAAGAGCAAAGGTTTTAGGATCTAAATTGCTTGTTTTCCATGGAAGAGCTATGTAGAACACTATGCTTTGCTGTTGCTGTGTTGGTTTTCTCAAGACACAAGTCCTGTTGGTTGTCTGTGTTTGCAGCAAGCAGAGAAGCTGCTGCAGACACTTTCTTGCCCCTTTTCCACAAGTGAAGTATATTTTGTACCAGTTGGTGTATTCCTCGTCTGCAGAGCAAGAGCAAAGGTTTTAGGATCTAAATTGCTTGTTTTCCATGGAAGAGCTATGTAGAACAATATGCTTTGCTGTTGCTGTGTTGGTTTTCTCAAGACACAAGTCCTGTTGGTTGTCTGTGTTTGCAGCAAGCAGAGAAGCTGCTGCAGACACTTTCTTGCCCCTTTTCCACAAGTGAAGTATATTTTGTACCAGTTGGTGTATTCCTCGTCTGCAGAGCAAGAGCAAATATGTTAGGACCTAAATTACTTGATTTCCATGGAAGAGCTCTGTAGAACACTATGCTTTGCTGTTGCTGTGTCGGTTTTCTCAAGAAACAAACCCTGTTTGTTCTCTGTACTTGCAGCGAGCAGAGAAGCTCTTGAAGACACGTACCTGCTTTCTCCACTACTGACGTATATTTTGTACCAGTTGGTGTATTCCTCGTCTGGAGAGCAGGAGCAAAGGTTTTAGGACCTAAATTGCTTGATTTCCTTGGAAGAGATATGTAGAACACTGTGCTTTGCTGTTACTGTGTTGGTTTTCTCAAGACACAAGTCCTGTTGGTTGTCTGTGTTTGCAGCAAGCAGAGAAGCTGCTGCAGACACTTTCTTGCTCCTTTTCCACTAGTGAAGTATATTTTGTACCAGTTGGTGTATTCCTCGTCTGCAGAGCAAGAGCAAAGGTTTTAGGATCTAAATTGCTTGTTTTCCATGGAAGAGCTATTAAGAACACTATGCTTTGCTGTTGCTGTGTTGGTTTTCTCAAGACACAAGCCCTGTTTGTTCTCTGTGTTTTCAGCAAGCAGAGAAGCTGCTGCAGACACTTTCTTGCCCCTTTTCCACTAGTGAAGTATATTTTGTACCAGTTGGTGTATTCCTCGTCTGCAGAGCAAGTGCAAAGGTTTTAGGATCTAAATTGCTTGTTTTCCATGGAAGAGCTCTGTAGAACACTATGCTTTGCTGTTGCTGTGTTGGTTTTCTCAAGACACAAGTCCTGTTGGTTGTCTGTGTTTGCAGCAAGCAGAGAAGCTGCTGCAGACACTTTCTTGCCCCTTTTCCACAAGTGAAGTATATTTTCTACCAGTTGGTGTATTCCTCGTCTGCAGAGCAAGAGCAAAGGTTTTAGGATCTAAATTGCTTGTTTTCCATGGAAGAGCTCTGTAGAACACTATGCTTTGCTGTTGCTGTGTCGGTTTTCTCAAGAAACAAACCCTGTTTGTTCTCTGTACTTGCAGCGAGCAGAGAAGCTCTTGAAGACACGTACCTGCTTTCTCCACTACTGACGTATATTTTGTACCAGTTGGTGTATTCCTCGTCTGGAGAGCAGGAGCAAAGGTTTTAGGACCTAAATTGCTTGATTTCCTTGGAAGAGATATGTAGAACACTGTGCTTTGCTGTTACTGTGTTGGTTTTTTCAAGACACAAATCCTGTTGGTTGTCTGTGTTTGCAGCAAGCAGAGAAGCTGCTGCAGACAGTTTCTTGCCTTTTTTCCACAAGTGAAGTATATTTTGTACCAGTTGGTGTATTCCTCGTCTGCAGAGCAAGAGCAAAGGTGTTAGGACCTAAACTGCTTAATTTCCATGGAAGAGCTCTGTAGAACACTATGGTTTTCGGTTGCTGTGTTTGTTTTCTCAAGACACAAGTCCTGTTGGTTGTCTGTGTTTGCAGCAAGCAGAGAAGCTGCTGCAGACACTTTCTTGCCCCTTTTCCACAAGTGAAGTATATTTTGTACCAGTTGGTGTATTCCTCGTCTGCAGAGCAAGTGCAAAGGTTTTAGGATCTAAATTGCTTGTTTTCCATGGAAGAGCTATGTAGAACACTATGCTTTGCTGTTGCTGTGTTGGTTTTCTCAAGACACAAGCCCTGTTTGTTCTCTGTGTTTTCAGCAAGCAGAGAAGCTGCTGCAGACACTTTCTTGCCCCTTTTCCACAAGTGAAGTATATTTTGTGCCAGTTGGTGTGTTCCTCCTCTGCAGAGCAAGAGCAAAGGTTTTAGGATCTAAATTGCTTGTTTTCCATGGAAGAGCTATGTAGAACACTATGCTTTGCTGTTGCTGTGTTGGTTTTCTCAAGACACAAGTCCTGTTGGTTGTCTGTGTTTGCAGCAAGCAGAGAAGCTGCTGCAGACACTTTCTTGCCCCTTTTCCACAAGTGAAGTATATTTTGTACCAGTTGGTGTATTCCTCGTCTGCAGAGCAAGAGCAAATATGTTAGGACCTAAATTACTTGATTTCCATGGAAGAGCTCTGTAGAACACTATGCTTTGCTGTTGCTGTGTCGGTTTTCTCAAGAAACAAACCCTGTTTGTTCTCTGTACTTGCAGCGAGCAGAGAAGCTCTTGAAGACACGTACCTGCTTTCTCCACTACTGACGTATATTTTGTACCAGTTGGTGTATTCCTCGTATGGAGAGCAGGAGCAAAGGTTTTAGGACCTAAATTGCTTGATTTCCTTGGAAGAGATATGTAGAACACTGTGCTTTGCTGTTACTGTGTTGGTTTTCTCAAGACACAAGTCCTGTTGGTTGTCTGTGTTTGCAGCAAGCAGAGAAGCTGCTGCAGACACTTTCTTGCTCCTTTTCCACTAGTGAAGTATATTTTGTACCAGTTGGTGTATTCCTCGTCTGCAGAGCAAGAGCAAAGGTTTTAGGATCTAAATTGCTTGTTTTCCATGGAAGAGCTATTAAGAACACTATGCTTTGCTGTTGCTGTGTTGGTTTTCTCAAGACACAAGCCCTGTTTGTTCTCTGTGTTTTCAGCAAGCAGAGAAGCTGCTGCAGACACTTTCTTGCCCCTTTTCCACTAGTGAAGTATATTTTGTACCAGTTGGTGTATTCCTCGTCTGCAGAGCAAGTGCAAAGGTTTTAGGATCTAAATTGCTTGTTTTCCATGGAAGAGCTCTGTAGAACACTATGCTTTGCTGTTGCTGTGTTGGTTTTCTAAAGACACAAGCCCTGTTTGTTCCCTGTGTTTTCAGCAAGCAGAGAAGCTGCTGCAGACACTTTCTTGCCCCTTTTCCACAAGTGAAGTATATTTTGTGCCAGTTGGTGTGTTCCTCCTCTGCAGAGCAAGAGCAAAGGTTTTAGGATCTAAATTGCTTGTTTTCCATGGAAGAGCTATGTAGAACACTATGCTTTGCTGTTACTGTGTTGGTTTTCTCAAGACACAAGTCCTGTTGGTTGTCTGTGTTTGCAGCAAGCAGAGAAGCTGCTGCAGACACTTTCTTGCCCCTTTTCCACAAGTGAAGTATATTTTGTGCCAGTTGGTGTGTTCCTCCTCTGCAGAGCAAGAGCAAAGGTTTTAGGAACTAAATTGCTTGTTTTCCATGGAAGAGCTATGTAGAACACTATGCTTTGCTGTTGCTGTGTTGGTTTTCTCAAGACACAAGTCCTGTTGGTTGTCTGTGTTTGCAGCAAGCAGAGAAGCTGCTGCAGACACTTTCTTGCCCCTTTTCCACAAGTGAAGTATATTTTCTACCAGTTGGTGTATTCCTCGTCTGCAGAGCAAGAGCAAAGGTTTTAGGATCTAAATTGCTTGTTTTCCATGGAAGAGCTCTGTAGAACACTATGCTTTGCTGTTGCTGTGTCGGTTTTCTCAAGAAACAAACCCTGTTTGTTCTCTGTACTTGCAGCGAGCAGAGAAGCTCTTGAAGACACGTACCTGCTTTCTCCACTACTGACGTATATTTTGTACCAGTTGGTGTATTCCTCGTCTGGAGAGCAGGAGCAAAGGTTTTAGGACCTAAATTGCTTGATTTCCTTGGAAGAGATATGTAGAACACTGTGCTTTGCTGTTACCGTGTTGGTTTTTTCAAGACACAAGTCCTGTTGGTTGTCTGTGTTTGCAGCAAGCAGAGAAGCTGCTGCAGACAGTTTCTTGCCTTTTTTCCACAAGTGAAGTATATTTTGTACCAGTTGGTGTATTCCTCGTCTGCAGAGCAAGAGCAAAGGTGTTAGGACCTAAACTGCTTAATTTCCATGGAAGAGCTCTGTAGAACACTATGGTTTTCGGTTGCTGTGTTTGTTTTCTCAAGACACAAGTCCTGTTGGTTGTCTGTGTTTGCAGCAAGCAGAGAAGCTGCTGCAGACACTTTCTTGCCCCTTTTCCACAAGTGAAGTATATTTTCTACCAGTTGGTGTATTCCTCGTCTGCAGAGCAAGTGCAAAGGTTTTAGGATCTAAATTGCTTGTTTTCCATGGAAGAGCTATGTAGAACACTATGCTTTGCTGTTGCTGTGTTGGTTTTCTCAAGACACAAGTCCTGTTGGTTGTCTGTGTTTGCAGCAAGCAGAGAAGCTGCTGCAGACACTTTCTTGCCCCTTTTCCACAAGTGAAGTATATTTTGTACCAGTTGGTGTTTTCCTCGTCTGCAGAGCAAGAGCAAAGGTTTTAGGATCTAAATTGCTTGTTTTCCATGGAAGAGCTCTGTAGAACACTATGCTTTGCTGTTGCTGTGTCGGTTTTCTCAAGAAACAAACCCTGTTTGTTCTCTGTACTTGCAGCGAGCAGAGAAGCTCTTGAAGACACGTACCTGCTTTCTCCACTACTGACGTATATTTTGTACCAGTTGGTGTATTCCTCGTCTGGAGAGCAGGAGCAAAGGTTTTAGGACCTAAATTGCTTGATTTCCTTGGAAGAGATATGTAGAACACTGTGCTTTGCTGTTACTGTGTTGGTTTTTTCAAGACACAAGTCCTGTTGGTTGTCTGTGTTTGCAGCAAGCAGAGAAGCTGCTGCAGACAGTTTCTTGCCTTTTTTCCACAAGTGAAGTATATTTTGTACCAGTTGGTGTATTCCTCGTCTGCAGAGCAAGAGCAAAGGTGTTAGGACCTAAACTGCTTAATTTCCATGGAAGAGCTCTGTAGAACACTATGGTTTTCGGTTGCTGTGTTTGTTTTCTCAAGACACAAGCCCTGTTTGTTCTCTGTGTTTGCAGCAAGCAGAGAAGCTGCTGCAGACACTTTCTTGCCCCTTATCCACAAGTGAAGTATATTTTGTACCAGTTGGTGTATTCCTCGTCTGCAGAGCAAGTGCAAAGGTTTTAGGATCTAAATTGCTTGTTTTCCATGGAAGAGCTCTGTAGAACACTATGCTTTGCTGTTGCTGTGTTGGTTTTCTAAAGACACAAGCCCTGTTTGTTCCCTGTGTTTTCAGCAAGCAGAGAAGCTGCTGCAGACACTTTCTTGCCCCTTTTCCACAAGTGAAGTATATTTTGTGCCAGTTGGTGTGTTCCTCCTCTGCAGAGCAAGAGCAAAGGTTTTAGGATCTAAATTGCTTGTTTTCCATGGAAGAGCTATGTAGAACACTATGCTTTGCTGTTGCTGTGTTGGTTTTCTCAAGACACAAGTCCTGTTGGTTGTCTGTGTTTGCAGCAAGCAGAGAAGCTGCTGCAGACACTTTCTTGCCCCTTTTCCACAAGTGAAGTATATTTTGTACCAGTTGGTGTATTCCTCGTCTGCAGAGCAAGAGCAAAGGTTTTAGGATCTAAATTGCTTGTTTTCCATGGAAGAGCTATGTAGAACACTATGCTTTGCTGTTGCTGTGTTGGTTTTCTCAAGACACAAGTCCTGTTGGTTGTCTGTGTTTGCAGCAAGCAGAGAAGCTGCTGCAGACACTTTCTTGCCCCTTTTCCACAAGTGAAGTATATTTTGTACCAGTTGGTGTATTCCTCGTCTGCAGAGCAAGAGCAAATATGTTAGGACCTAAATTACTTGATTTCCATGGAAGAGCTCTGTAGAACACTATGCTTTGCTGTTGCTGTGTCGGTTTTCTCAAGAAACAAACCCTGTTTGTTCTCTGTACTTGCAGCGAGCAGAGAAGCTCTTGAAGACACGTACCTGCTTTCTCCACTACTGACGTATATTTTGTACCAGTTGGTGTATTCCTCGTCTGGAGAGCAGGAGCAAAGGTTTTAGGACCTAAATTGCTTGATTTCCTTGGAAGAGATATGTAGAACACTGTGCTTTGCTGTTACTGTGTTGGTTTTCTCAAGACACAAGTCCTGTTGGTTGTCTGTGTTTGCAGCAAGCAGAGAAGCTGCTGCAGACACTTTCTTGCCCCTTTTCCACAAGTGAAGTATATTTTGTGCCAGTTGGTGTGTTCCTCCTCTGCAGAGCAAGAGCAAAGGTTTTAGGATCTAAATTGCTTGTTTTCCATGGAAGAGCTATGTAGAACACTATGCTTTGCTGTTACTGTGTTGGTTTTCTCAAGACACAAGTCCTGTTGGTTGTCTGTGTTTGCAGCAAGCAGAGAAGCTGCTGCAGACACTTTCTTGCCCCTTTTCCACAAGTGAAGTATATTTTGTGCCAGTTGGTGTGTTCCTCCTCTGCAGAGCAAGAGCAAAGGTTTTAGGAACTAAATTGCTTGTTTTCCATGGAAGAGCTATGTAGAACACTATGCTTTGCTGTTGCTGTGTTGGTTTTCTCAAGACACAAGTCCTGTTGGTTGTCTGTGTTTGCAGCAAGCAGAGAAGCTGCTGCAGACACTTTCTTGCCCCTTTTCCACAAGTGAAGTATATTTTCTACCAGTTGGTGTATTCCTCGTCTGCAGAGCAAGAGCAAAGGTTTTAGGATCTAAATTGCTTGTTTTCCATGGAAGAGCTCTGTAGAACACTATGCTTTGCTGTTGCTGTGTCGGTTTTCTCAAGAAACAAACCCTGTTTGTTCTCTGTACTTGCAGCGAGCAGAGAAGCTCTTGAAGACACGTACCTGCTTTCTCCACTACTGACGTATATTTTGTACCAGTTGGTGTATTCCTCGTCTGGAGAGCAGGAGCAAAGGTTTTAGGACCTAAATTGCTTGATTTCCTTGGAAGAGATATGTAGAACACTGTGCTTTGCTGTTACTGTGTTGGTTTTTTCAAGACACAAGTCCTGTTGGTTGTCTGTGTTTGCAGCAAGCAGAGAAGCTGCTGCAGACAGTTTCTTGCCTTTTTTCCACAAGTGAAGTATATTTTGTACCAGTTGGTGTATTCCTCGTCTGCAGAGCAAGAGCAAAGGTGTTAGGACCTAAACTGCTTAATTTCCATGGAAGAGCTCTGTAGAACACTATGGTTTTCGGTTGCTGTGTTTGTTTTCTCAAGACACAAGCCCTGTTTGTTCTCTGTGTTTGCAGCAAGCAGAGAAGCTGCTGCAGACACTTTCTTGCCCCTTATCCACAAGTGAAGTATATTTTGTACCAGTTGGTGTATTCCTCGTCTGCAGAGCAAGTGCAAAGGTTTTAGGATCTAAATTGCTTGTTTTCCATGGAAGAGCTCTGTAGAACACTATGCTTTGCTGTTGCTGTGTTGGTTTTCTAAAGACACAAGCCCTGTTTGTTCCCTGTGTTTTCAGCAAGCAGAGAAGCTGCTGCAGACACTTTCTTGCCCCTTTTCCACAAGTGAAGTATATTTTGTGCCAGTTGGTGTGTTCCTCCTCTGCAGAGCAAGAGCAAAGGTTTTAGGATCTAAATTGCTTGTTTTCCATGGAAGAGCTATGTAGAACACTATGCTTTGCTGTTGCTGTGTTGGTTTTCTCAAGACACAAGTCCTGTTGGTTGTCTGTGTTTGCAGCAAGCAGAGAAGCTGCTGCAGACACTTTCTTGCCCCTTTTCCACAAGTGAAGTATATTTTGTACCAGTTGGTGTATTCCTCGTCTGCAGAGCAAGAGCAAAGGTTTTAGGATCTAAATTGCTTGTTTTCCATGGAAGAGCTATGTAGAACACTATGCTTTGCTGTTGCTGTGTTGGTTTTCTCAAGACACAAGTCCTGTTGGTTGTCTGTGTTTGCAGCAAGCAGAGAAGCTGCTGCAGACACTTTCTTGCCCCTTTTCCACAAGTGAAGTATATTTTGTACCAGTTGGTGTATTCCTCGTCTGCAGAGCAAGAGCAAATATGTTAGGACCTAAATTACTTGATTTCCATGGAAGAGCTCTGTAGAACACTATGCTTTGCTGTTGCTGTGTCGGTTTTCTCAAGAAACAAACCCTGTTTGTTCTCTGTACTTGCAGCGAGCAGAGAAGCTCTTGAAGACACGTACCTGCTTTCTCCACTACTGACGTATATTTTGTACCAGTTGGTGTATTCCTCGTCTGGAGAGCAGGAGCAAAGGTTTTAGGACCTAAATTGCTTGATTTCCTTGGAAGAGATATGTAGAACACTGTGCTTTGCTGTTACTGTGTTGGTTTTCTCAAGACACAAGTCCTGTTGGTTGTCTGTGTTTGCAGCAAGCAGAGAAGCTGCTGCAGACACTTTCTTGCCCCTTTTCCACAAGTGAAGTATATTTTGTGCCAGTTGGTGTGTTCCTCCTCTGCAGAGCAAGAGCAAAGGTTTTAGGATCTAAATTGCTTGTTTTCCATGGAAGAGCTATGTAGAACACTATGCTTTGCTGTTACTGTGTTGGTTTTCTCAAGACACAAGTCCTGTTGGTTGTCTGTGTTTGCAGCAAGCAGAGAAGCTGCTGCAGACACTTTCTTGCCCCTTTTCCACAAGTGAAGTATATTTTGTGCCAGTTGGTGTGTTCCTCCTCTGCAGAGCAAGAGCAAAGGTTTTAGGAACTAAATTGCTTGTTTTCCATGGAAGAGCTATGTAGAACACTATGCTTTGCTGTTGCTGTGTTGGTTTTCTCAAGACACAAGTCCTGTTGGTTGTCTGTGTTTGCAGCAAGCAGAGAAGCTGCTGCAGACACTTTCTTGCCCCTTATCCACAAGTGAAGTATATTTTCTACCAGTTGGTGTATTCCTCGTCTGCAGAGCAAGAGCAAAGGTTTTAGGATCTAAATTGCTTGTTTTCCATGGAAGAGCTCTGTAGAACACTATGCTTTGCTGTTGCTGTGTCGGTTTTCTCAAGAAACAAACCCTG
>NW_026960723.1:0-52843 GCF_021018805.1 Prinia subflava | reverse complement strand
GTGTTCCTCGTCTGCCAAAGCAAGAGCAAAGGTTTTAGGACTTAAATTGCTTGATTTCCATGGAAGAGATATGTAAGAACACTGTGCTTTGCTGTTGCTGTGTTGGTTTTGTCAAGACACAAACCCTGTTTGTTCCCTGTGTTTTCAGCAAGCAGAGAAGCTGCTGCAGACACTTTCTTGCCCCTTTTCCACAAGTGAAGTATATTTTGTACCAGTTGGTGTATTCCTCGTCTGCAGAGCAAGAGCAAAGGTTTTAGGAAGGTTTTAGGATCTAAATTGCTTGTTTTCCATGGAAGAGCTATGTAGAACACTATGCTTTGCTGTTGCTGTGTTGGTTTTCTAAAGACACAAACCCTGTTTGTTCCCTGTGTTTTCAGCAAGCAGAGAAGCTGCTGCAGACACTTTCTTGCCCCTTTTCCACAAGTGAAGTATATTTTGTACCAGTTGGTGTATTCATTGTCTGCAGAGCAAGAGCAAAGGTTTTAGGACCTAAATTGCTTGATTTCCTTGGAAGAGATATGTAGAACACTGTGCTTTGCTGTTACTGTGTTGGTTTTCTCAAGACACAAGCCTTGTTAGTTGTGTTTTCAGCAAGCAGAGAAGCTGCTGCAGACACTTTCTTGCCCCTTTTCCACAAGTGAAGTATATTTTGTACCAGTTGGTGTATTCCTCGTCTGCAGAGCAAGAGCAAAGGTTTTAGGATCTAAATTGCTTGTTTTCCATGGAAGAGCTATGTAGAACACTATGCTTTGCTGTTGCTGTGTTTGTTTTCTCAAGACACAAGCCCTGTTTGTTCTCTGTGTTTTCAGCAAGCAGAGAAGCTGCTGCAGACACTTTCTTGCTCCTTTTCCACTAGTGAAGTATATTTTGTACCAGTTTGTGTATTCCTCGTCTGCAGAGCAAGAGCAAAGGTTTTAGGATCTAAATTGCTTGTTTTCCATGGAAGAGCTCTGTAGAACACTATGCTTTGCTGTTGCTGTGTTGGTTTTCTCAAGACACAAGTCCTGTTGGTTGTCTGTGTTTGCAGCAAGCAGAGAAGCTGCTGCAGACACTTTCTTGCCCCTTTTTCACAAGTGAAGTATATTTTGTACCAGTTGGTGTGTTCCTCGTCTGCAGAGACGGATCAAAGGTTTTAGGACCTAAATTGCTTGATTTCATTGGAAGAGCTATTAAGAACACTATGCTTTGCTGTTGCTGTGTTGGTTTTCTAAAGACACAAGCCCTGTTTGTTCCCTGTGTTTTCAGCAAGCAGAGAAGCTCTTGAAGACACGTACCTGCTTTCTCCACTACTGACGTATATTTTGTACCAGTTGGTGTGTTCCTCGTCTGCAAAGCAAGAGCAAAGGTTTTAGGACTAAAATTGCTTGATTTCCATGGAAGAGCTCTGTAGAACACTATGCTTTGCTGTTACTGTGTTGGTTTTCTCAAGACACAAGTCTTGATGGTTGTATGTGTTTCCAGCGAGCAGAAAAGCTGCTGCAGACACTTTCTTGCCCCTTTTCCACAAGTGAAGTATATTTTGTACCAGTTGGTGTATTCCTCTTCTGCAGAGCAACAGCAAAGGTTTTAGGATCTAAATTGCTTGTTTTCCATGGAAGAGCTCTGTAGAACACTATGCTTTGCTGTTGCTGTGTTGGTTTTCTCAAGAAACAAACCCTGTTTGTTCTCTGTACTTGCAGCGAGCAGAGAAGCTCTTGAAGACACGTACCTGCTTTCTCCACTACTGACGTATATTTTGTACCAGTTGGTGTATTCCTCGTCTGGAGAGCAGGAGCAAAGGTTTTAGGACCTAAATTGCTTGATTTCCTTGGAAGAGATATGTAGAACACTGTGCTTTGCTGTTGCTGTGTTGGTTTTCTCAAGACACAAACCCTGTTTGTTCCCTGTGTTTTCAGCAAGCAGAGAAGCTGCTGCAGACACTTTCTTGCCCCTTTTCCACAAGTGAAGTATATTTTGTACCAGTTGGTGTATTCCTCGTCTGCAGAGCAAGAGCAAAGGTTTTAGGATCTAAATTGCTTGTTTTCCATGGAAGAGCTATGTAGAACACTATGCTTTGCTGTTGCTGTGTTGGTTTTCTCAAGACACAAGTCCTGTTGGTTGTCTGTGTTTTCAGCAAGCAGAGAACCTGCTGCAGACACTTTCTTGCTCCTTTTCCACTAGTGAAGTATATTTTGTACCAGTTGGTGTATTCCTCGTCTGCAGAGCAAGAGCAAAGATTTTAGGATCTAAATTGCTTGTTTTCCATGGAAGAGCTATGTAGAACACTATGCTTTGCTGTTGCTGTGTCGGTTTTCTCAAGACACAAGTCCTGTTGGTTGTCTGTGTTTGCAGCAAGCAGAGAAGCTGCTGCAGACACTTTCTTGCCCCTTTTCCACAAGTGAAGTATATTTTGTACCAGTTGGTGTATTCCTCGTCTGCAGAGCAAGAGCAAAGGTGTTAGGACCTAAATTGCTTGATTTCCATGGAAGAGCTCTGTAGAACACTATGCTTTGCTGTTGCTGTGTTGGTTTTCTCAAGAAACAAACCCTGTTTGTTCTCTGTACTTGCAGCGAGCAGAGAAGCTCTTGAAGACACGTACCTGCTTTCTCCACTACTGACGTATATTTTGTACCAGTTGGTGTATTCCTCGTCTGGAGAGCAGGAGCAAAGGTTTTAGGACCTAAATTGCTTGATTTCCTTGGAAGAGATATGTAGAACACTGTGCTTTGCTGTTGCTGTGTTGGTTTTCTCAAGACACAAGCCTTGTTAGTTGTATGTGTTTCCAGCGAGCAGAAAAGCTGCTGCAGACACTTTCTTGCCCCTTTTCCACAAGTGAAGTATATTTTGTACCAGTTGGTGTATTCCTCGTCTGCAGAGCAAGAGCAAAGGTTTTAGGATCTAAATTGCTTGTTTTCCATGGAAGAGCTTTGTAGAACACTATGATTTTCGGTTGCTGTGTTTGTTTTCTCAAGACACAAGCCCTGTTTGTTCTCTGTGTTTTCAGCAAGCAGAGAAGCTGCTGCAGACACTTTCTTGCTCCTTTTCCACTAGTGAAGTATATTTTGTACCAGTTTGTGTATTCCTCGTCTGCAGAGCAAGAGCAAAGGGTTTAGGATCTAAATTGCTTGTTTTCCATGGAAGAGGTATGTAGAACACTATGCTTTGCTGTTGCTGTGTTGGTTTTCTCAAGACACAAGTCCTGTTGGTTGTCTGTGTTTGCAGCAAGCAGAGAAGCTGCTGCAGACACTTTCTTGCCCCTTGTTCACAAGTGAAGTATATTTTGTACCAGTTGGTGTATTCCTCGTCTGCAGAGACGGATCAAAGGTTTTAGGACCTAAATTGCTTGATTTCATTGGAAGAGCTATTAAGAACACTATGCTTTGCTGTTGCTGTGTTGGTTTTCTAAACACACAAGCCCTGTTTGTTCCCTGTGTTTTCAGCAAGCAGAGAAGCTCTTGAAGACACGTACCTGCTTTCTCCACTACTGACGTATATTTTGTACCAGTTGGTGTGTTCCTCGTCTGCAAAGCAAGAGCAAAGGTTTTAGGACTAAAATTGCTTGATTTCCATGGAAGAGCTCTGTAGAACACTATGCTTTGCTGTTACTGTGTTGGTTTTCTCAAGACACAAGTCTTGTTGGTTGTATGTGTTTCCAGCGAGCAGAAAAGCTGCTGCAGACACTTTCTTGCCCCTTTTCCACAAGTGAAGTATATTTTGTACCAGTTGGTGTATTCCTCTTCTGCAGAGCAACAGCAAAGGTTTTAGGATCTAAATTGCTTGTTTTCCATGGAAGAGCTCTGTAGAACACTATGCTTTGCTGTTGCTGTGTTGGTTTTCTCAAGAAACAAACCCTGTTTGTTCTCTGTACTTGCAGCGAGCAGAGAAGCTCTTGAAGACACGTACCTGCTTTCTCCACTACTGACGTATATTTTGTACCAGTTGGTGTATTCCTCGTCTGGAGAGCAGGAGCAAAGGTTTTAGGACCTAAATTGCTTGATTTCCTTGGAAGAGATATGTAGAACACTGTGCTTTGCTGTTGCTGTGTTGGTTTTCTCAAGACACAAACCCTGTTTGTTCCCTGTGTTTTCAGCAAGCAGAGAAGCTGCTGCAGACACTTTCTTGCCCCTTTTCCACAAGTGAAGTATATTTTGTACCAGTTGGTGTATTCCTCGTCTGCAGAGCAAGAGCAAAGGTTTTAGGATCTAAGTTGCTTGTTTTCCATGGAAGAGCTATGTAGAACACTATGCTTTGCTGTTGCTGTGTTGGTTTTCTAAAGACACAAACCCTGTTTGTTCCCTGTGTTTTCAGCAAGCAGAGAAGCTGCTGCAGACACTTTCTTGCCCCTTTTCCACAAGTGAAGTATATTTTGTACCAGTTGGTGTATTCCTTGTCTGCAGAGCAGGAGCAAAGGTTTTAGGACCTAAATTGCTTGATTTCCTTGGAAGAGATATGTAAAACACTGTGCTTTGCTGTTGCTGTGTTGGTTTTCTCAAGACACAAACCCTGTTTGTTCCCTGTGTTTTCAGCAAGCAGAGAAGCTGCTGCAGACACTTTCTTGCCCCTTTTCCACAAGTGAAGTATATTTTGTACCAGTTGGTGTATTCCTCGTCTGCAGAGCAAGAGCAAAGGTTTTAGGATCTAAATTGCTTGTTTTCCATGGAAGAGCTATGTAGAACACTATGCTTTGCTGTTGCTGTGTTGGTTTTCTAAAGACACAAACCCTGTTTGTTCCCTGTGTTTTCAGCAAGCAGAGAAGCTGCTGCAGACACTTTCTTGCCCCTTTTCCACAAGTGAAGTATATTTTGTACCAGTTGGTGTATTCCTTGTCTGCAGAGCAAGAGCAAAGGTTTTAGGATCTAAATTGCTTGTTTTCCATGGAAGAGCTATGTAGAACACTATGCTTTGCTGTTGCTGTGTTGGTTTTCTCAAGACACAAGTCCTGTTGGTTGTCTGTGTTTGCAGCAAGCAGAGAAGCTGCTGCAGACACTTTCTTGCCCCTTTTTCACAAGTGAAGTATATTTTGTACCAGTTGGTGTATTCCTCGTCTGCAGAGCAAGAGCAAAGGTGTTAGGACCTAAATTCCTTGATTTCCATGGAAGAGCTCTGTAGAACACTATGCTTTGCTGTTGCTGTGTCGGTTTTCTCAAGAAACAAACCCTGTTTGTTCTCTGTACTTGCAGCGAGCAGAGAAGCTCTTGAAGACACGTACCTGCTTTCTCCACTACTGACGTATATTTTGTACCAGTTGGTGTATTCCTCGTCTGGAGAGCAGGAGCAAAGGTTTTAGGACCTAAATTGCTTGATTTCCTTGGAAGAGATATGTAGAACACTGTGCTTTGCTGTTGCTGTGTTGGTTTTCTCAAGACACAAGCCTTGTTAGTTGTATGTGTTTCCAGCGAGCAGAAAAGCTGCTGCAGACACTTTCTTGCCCCTTTTCCACAAGTGAAGTATATTTTGTACCAGTTGGTGTATTCCTCGTCTGCAGAGCAAGAGCAAAGGTTTTAGGACCTAAATTGCTTGTTTTCCATGGAAGAGCTATGTAGAACACTATGCTTTGCTGTTGCTGTGTTGGTTTTCTCAAGACACAAACCCTGTTTGTTCCCTGTGTTTTCAGCAAGCAGAGAAGCTGCTGCAGACACTTTCTTGCCCCTTTTCCACAAGTGAAGTATATTTTGTACCAGTTGGTGTATTCCTAGTCTGCAGAGCAAGAGCAAAGGTTTTAGGATCTAAATTGCTTGTTTTCCATGGAAGAGCTATGTAGAACACTATGCTTTGCTGTTGCTGTGTTGGTTTTCTCAAGACACAAGTCCTGTTGGTTGTCTGTGTTTTCAGCAAGCAGAGAAGCTGCTGCAGACACTTTCTTGCTCCTTTTCCACTAGTGAAGTATATTTTGTACCAGTTGGTGTATTCCTCGTCTGCAGAGCAAGAGCAAAGGTTTTAGGATCTAAATTGCTTGTTTTCCATGGAAGAGCTATGTAGAACACTATGCTTTGCTGTTGCTGTGTCGGTTTTCTCAAGACACAAGTCCTGTTGGTTGTCTGTGTTTGCAGCAAGCAGAGAAGCTGCTGCAGACACTTTCTTGCCCCTTTTCCACAAGTGAAGTATATTTTGTACCAGTTGGTGTATTCCTCGTCTGCAGAGCAAGAGCAAAGGTGTTAGGACCTAAATTGCTTGATTTCCATGGAAGAGCTCTGTAGAACACTATGCTTTGCTGTTGCTGTGTCGGTTTTCTCAAGAAACAAACCCTGTTTGTTCTCTGTACTTGCAGCGAGCAGAGAAGCTCTTGAAGACACGTACCTGCTTTCTCCACTACTGACGTATATTTTGTACCAGTTGGTGTATTCCTCGTCTGGAGAGCAGGAGCAAAGGTTTTAGGACCTAAATTGCTTGATTTCCTTGGAAGAGATATGTAGAACACTGTGCTTTGCTGTTGCTGTGTTGGTTTTCTCAAGACACAAGCCTTGTTAGTTGTATGTGTTTCCAGCGAGCAGAAAAGCTGCTGCAGACACTTTCTTGCCCCTTTTCCACAAGTGAAGTATATTTTGTACCAGTTGGTGTATTCCTCGTCTGCAGAGCAAGAGCAAAGGTTTTAGGATCTAAATTGCTTGTTTTCCATGGAAGAGCTATGTAGAACACTATGATTTTCGGTTGCTGTGTTTGTTTTCTCAAGACACAAGCCCTGTTTGTTCTCTGTGTTTTCAGCAAGCAGAGAAGCTGCTGCAGACACTTTCTTGCTCCTTTTCCACTAGTGAAGTATATTTTGTACCAGTTTGTGTATTCCTCGTCTGCAGAGCAAGAGCAAAGGTTTTAGGATCTAAATTGCTTGTTTTCCATGGAAGAGGTATGTAGAACACTATGCTTTGCTGTTGCTGTGTTGGTTTTCTCAAGACACAAGTCCTGTTGGTTGTCTGTGTTTGCAGCAAGCAGAGAAGCTGCTGCAGACACTTTCTTGCCCCTTGTTCACAAGTGAAGTATATTTTGTACCAGTTGGTGTATTCCTCGTCTGCAGAGACGGATCAAAGGTTTTAGGACCTAAATTGCTTGATTTCATTGGAAGAGCTATTAAGAACACTATGCTTTGCTGTTGCTGTGTTGGTTTTCTAAACACACAAGCCCTGTTTGTTCCCTGTGTTTTCAGCAAGCAGAGAAGCTCTTGAAGACACGTACCTGCTTTCTCCACTACTGACGTATATTTTGTACCAGTTGGTGTGTTCCTCGTCTGCAAAGCAAGAGCAAAGGTTTTAGGACTAAAATTGCTTGATTTCCATGGAAGAGCTCTGTAGAACACTATGCTTTGCTGTTACTGTGTTGGTTTTCTCAAGACACAAGTCTTGTTGGTTGTATGTGTTTCCAGCGAGCAGAAAAGCTGCTGCAGACACTTTCTTGCCCCTTTTCCACAAGTGAAGTATATTTTGTACCAGTTGGTGTATTCCTCTTCTGCAGAGCAAGAGCAAAGGTTTTAGGATCTAAATTGCTTGTTTTCCATGGAAGAGCTCTGTAGAACACTATGCTTTGCTGTTGCTGTGTTGGTTTTCTCAAGACACAAGTCCTGTTGGTTGTCTGTGTTTGCAGCAAGCAGAGAAGCTGCTGCAGACACTTTCTTGCCCCTTTTCCACAAGTGAAGTATATTTTGTACCAGTTGGTGTGTTCCTCGTCTGCAAAGCAAGAGCAAATGTGTTAGGACCTAAATTGCTTGATTTCCATGGAAGAGCTCTGTAGAACACTATGCTTTGCTGTTGCTGTGTTGGTTTTCTCAAGAAACAAACCCTGTTTGTTCTCTGTACTTGCAGCGAGCAGAGAAGCTCTTGAAGACACGTACCTGCTTTCTCCACTACTGACGTATATTTTGTACCAGTTGGTGTATTCCTCGTCTGGAGAGCAGGAGCAAAGGTTTTAGGACCTAAATTGCTTGATTTCCTTGGAAGAGATATGTAGAACACTGTGCTTTGCTGTTACTGTGTTGGTTTTCTCAAGACACAAGCCTTGTTAGTTGTATGTGTTTCCAGCGAGCAGAAAAGCTGCTGCAGACACTTTCTTGCCCCTTTTCCACAAGTGAAGTATATTTTGTACCAGTTGGTGTATTCCTCGTCTGCAGAGCAGGAGCAAAGGTTTTAGGACCTAAATTGCTTGATTTCCTTGGAAGAGATATGTAGAACACTGTGCTTTGCTGTTGCTGTGTTGGTTTTCTCAAGACACAAACCCTGTTTGTTCCCTGTGTTTTCAGCAAGCAGAGAAGCTGCTGCAGACACTTTCTTGCCCCTTTTCCACAAGTGAAGTATATTTTGTACCAGTTGGTGTATTCCTCGTCTGCAGAGCAAGAGCAAAGGTTTTAGGATCTAAATTGCTTGTTTTCCATGGAAGAGCTATGTAGAACACTATGCTTTGCTGTTGCTGTGTTGGTTTTCTAAAGACACAAACCCTGTTTGTTCCCTGTGTTTTCAGCAAGCAGAGAAGCTGCTGCAGACACTTTCTTGCCCCTTTTCCACAAGTGAAGTATATTTTGTACCAGTTGGTGTATTCCTTGTCTGCAGAGCAAGAGCAAAGGTTTTAAAATCTAAATTGCTTGATTTCCTTGGAAGAGATATGTAGAACACTGTGCTTTGCTGTTGCTGTGTTGGTTTTCTCAAGACACAAACCCTGTTTGTTCCCTGTGTTTTCAGCAAGCAGAGAAGCTGCTGCAGACACTTTCTTGCCCCTTTTCCACAAGTGAAGTATATTTTGTACCAGTTGGTGTATTCCTCGTCTGCAGAGCAAGAGCAAAGGTGTTAGGATCTAAATTGCTTGTTTTCCATGGAAGAGCTATGTAAAACACTATGCTTTGCTGTTGCTGTGTTGGTTTTCTCAAGAAACAAACCCTGTTTGTTCTCTGTACTTGCAGCGAGCAGAGAAGCTCTTGAAGACACGTACCTGCTTTCTCCACTACTGACGTATATTTTGTACCAGTTGGTGTATTCCTCGTCTGGAGAGCAGGAGCAAAGGTTTTAGGACCTAAATTGCTTGATTTCCTTGGAAGAGATATGTAGAACACTGTGCTTTGCTGTTACTGTGTTGGTTTTCTCAAGACACAAGCCTTGTTAGTTGTATGTGTTTTCAGCAAGCAGAGAAGCTGCTGCAGACACTTTCTTGCCCCTTTTCCACAAGTGAAGTATATTTTGTACCAGTTGGTGTATTCCTCGTCTGCAGAGCAAGAGCAAAGGTTTTAGGATCTAAATTGCTTGTTTTCCATGGAAGAGCTATGTAGAACACTATGCTTTGCTGTTGCTGTGTTTGTTTTCTCAAGACACAAGCCCTGTTTGTTCTCTGTGTTTTCAGCAAGCAGAGAAGCTGCTGCAGACACTTTCTTGCTCCTTTTCCACTAGTGAAGTATATTTTGTACCAGTTTGTGTATTCCTCGTCTGCAGAGCAAGAGCAAAGGTTTTAGGATCTAAATTGCTTGTTTTCCATGGAAGAGCTCTGTAGAACACTATGCTTTGCTGTTGCTGTGTTGGTTTTCTCAAGACACAAGTCCTGTTGGTTGTCTGTGTTTGCAGCAAGCAGAGAAGCTGCTGCAGACACTTTCTTGCCCCTTTTTCACAAGTGAAGTATATTTTGTACCAGTTGGTGTGTTCCTCGTCTGTAGAGACGGATCAAAGGTTTTAGGACCTAAATTGCTTGATTTCATTGGAAGAGCTATTAAGAACACTATGCTTTGCTGTTGCTGTGTTGGTTTTCTAAAGACACAAGCCCTGTTTGTTCCCTGTGTTTTCAGCAAGCAGAGAAGCTCTTGAAGACACGTACCTGCTTTCTCCACTACTGACGTATATTTTGTACCAGTTGGTGTGTTCCTCGTCTGCAAAGCAAGAGCAAAGGTTTTAGGACTAAAATTGCTTGATTTCCATGGAAGAGCTCTGTAGAACACTATGCTTTGCTGTTACTGTGTTGGTTTTCTCAAGACACAAGTCTTGTTGGTTGTATGTGTTTCCAGCGAGCAGAAAAGCTGCTGCAGACACTTTCTTGCCCCTTTTCCACAAGTGAAGTATATTTTGTACCAGTTGGTGTATTCCTCTTCTGCAGAGCAACAGCAAAGGTTTTAGGATCTAAATTGCTTGTTTTCCATGGAAGAGCTCTGTAGAACACTATGCTTTGCTGTTGCTGTGTTGGTTTTCTCAAGAAACAAACCCTGTTTGTTCTCTGTACTTGCAGCGAGCAGAGAAGCTCTTGAAGACACGTACCTGCTTTCTCCACTACTGACGTATATTTTGTACCAGTTGGTGTATTCCTTGTCTGCAGAGCAGGAGCAAAGGTTTTAGGACCTAAATTGCTTGATTTCCTTGGAAGAGATATGTAGAACACTGTGCTTTGCTGTTGCTGTGTTGGTTTTCTCAAGACACAAACCCTGTTTGTTCCCTGTGTTTTCAGCAAGCAGAGAAGCTGCTGCAGACACTTTCTTGCCCCTTTTCCACAAGTGAAGTATATTTTGTACCAGTTGGTGTATTCCTCGTCTGCAGAGCAAGAGCAAAGGTTTTAGGATCTAAATTGCTTGTTTTCCATGGAAGAGCTATGTAGAACACTATGCTTTGCTGTTGCTGTGTTGGTTTTCTAAAGACACAAACCCTGTTTGTTCCCTGTGTTTTCAGCAAGCAGAGAAGCTGCTGCAGACACTTTCTTGCCCCTTTTCCACAAGTGAAGTATATTTTGTACCAGTTGGTGTATTCCTTGTCTGCAGAGCAAGAGCAAAGGTTTTAGGACCTAAATTGCTTGATTTCCTTGGAAGAGATATGTAGAACACTGTGCTTTGCTGTTGCTGTGTTGGTTTTCTCAAGACACAAACCCTGTTTGTTCCCTGTGTTTTCAGCAAGCAGAGAAGCTGCTGCAGAAACTTTCTTGCCCCTTTTCCACAAGTGAAGTATATTTTGTACCAGTTGGTGTATTCCTCGTCTGCAGAGCAAGAGCAAAGGTTTTAGGATCTAAATTGCTTGTTTTCCATGGAAGAGCTATGTAGAACACTATGCTTTGCTGTTGCTGTGTTGGTTTTCTCAAGACACAAACCCTGTTTGTTCCCTGTGTTTTCAGCAAGCAGAGAAGCTGCTGCAGACACTTTCTTGCCCCTTTTTCACAAGTGAAGTATATTTTGTACCAGTTGGTGTGTTCCTCGTCTGCAAAGCAAGAGCAAAGGTTTTAGGACTTAAATTGCTTGATTTCCATGGAAGAGATATGTAGAACACTGTGCTTTGCTGTTGCTGTGTTGGTTTTGTCAAGACACAAACCCTGTTTGTTCCCTGTGTTTTCAGCAAGCAGAGAAGCTGCTGCAGACACTTTCTTGCCCCTTTTCCACAAGTGAAGTATATTTTGTACCAGTTGGTGTATTCCTCGTCTGCAGAGCAAGAGCAAAGGTTTTAGGATCTAAATTGCTTGTTTTCCATGGAAGAGCTATGTAGAACACTATGCTTTGCTGTTGCTGTGTTGGTTTTCTAAAGACACAAACCCTGTTTGTTCCCTGTGTTTTCAGCAAGCAGAGAAGCTGCTGCAGACACTTTCTTGCCCCTTTTCCACAAGTGAAGTATATTTTGTACCAGTTGGTGTATTCCTTGTCTGCAGAGCAAGAGCAAAGGTTTTAGGACCTAAATTGCTTGATTTCCTTGGAAGAGATATGTAGAACACTGTGCTTTGCTGTTGCTGTGTTGGTTTTCTCAAGACACAAACCCTGTTTGTTCCCTGTGTTTTCAGCAAGCAGAGAAGCTGCTGCAGACACTTTCTTGCCCCTTTTCCACAAGTGAAGTATATTTTGTACCAGTTGGTGTATTCCTCGTCTGCAGAGCAAGAGCAAAGGTTTTAGGATCTAAATTGCTTGTTTTCCATGGAAGAGCTATGTAGAACACTATGCTTTGCTGTTGCTGTGTTTGTTTTCTCAAGACACAAGCCCTGTTTGTTCTCTGTGTTTTCAGCAAGCAGAGAAGCTGCTGCAGACACTTTCTTGCTCCTTTTCCACTAGTGAAGTATATTTTGTACCAGTTTGTGTATTCCTCGTCTGCAGAGCAAGAGCAAAGGTTTTAGGATCTAAATTGCTTGTTTTCCATGGAAGAGCTCTGTAGAACACTGTGCTTTGCTGTTGCTGTGTTGGTTTTCTCAAGACACAAGTCCTGTTGGTTGTCTGTGTTTGCAGCAAGCAGAGAAGCTGCTGCAGACACTTTCTTGCCCCTTTTTCACAAGTGAAGTATATTTTGTACCAGTTGGTGTGTTCCTCGTCTGCAGAGACGGATCAAAGGTTTTAGGACCTAAATTGCTTGATTTCATTGGAAGAGCTATTAAGAACACTATGCTTTGCTGTTGCTGTGTTGGTTTTCTAAAGACACAAGCCCTGTTTGTTCCCTGTGTTTTCAGCAAGCAGAGAAGCTCTTGAAGACACGTACCTGCTTTCTCCACTACTGACGTATATTTTGTACCAGTTGGTGTGTTCCTCGTCTGCAAAGCAAGAGCAAAGGTTTTAGGACTAAAATTGCTTGATTTCCATGGAAGAGCTCTGTAGAACACTATGCTTTGCTGTTGCTGTGTTGGTTTTCTAAAGACACAAACCCTGTTTGTTCCCTGTGTTTTCAGCAAGCAGAGAAGCTGCTGCAGACACTTTCTTGCCCCTTTTCCACAAGTGAAGTATATTTTGTACCAGTTGGTGTATTCCTTGTCTGCAGAGCAAGAGCAAAGGTTTTAAAATCTAAATTGCTTGATTTCCTTGGAAGAGATATGTAGAACACTGTGCTTTGCTGTTGCTGTGTTGGTTTTCTCAAGACACAAACCCTGTTTGTTCCCTGTGTTTTCAGCAAGCAGAGAAGCTGCTGCAGACACTTTCTTGCCCCTTTTCCACAAGTGAAGTATATTTTGTACCAGTTGGTGTATTCCTCGTCTGCAGAGCAAGAGCAAAGGTGTTAGGATCTAAATTGCTTGTTTTCCATGGAAGAGCTATGTAAAACACTATGCTTTGCTGTTGCTGTGTTGGTTTTCTCAAGAAACAAACCCTGTTTGTTCTCTGTACTTGCAGCGAGCAGAGAAGCTCTTGAAGACACGTACCTGCTTTCTCCACTACTGACGTATATTTTGTACCAGTTGGTGTATTCCTCGTCTGGAGAGCAGGAGCAAAGATTTTAGGATCTAAATTGCTTGTTTTCCATGGAAGAGCTATGTAGAACACTATGCTTTGCTGTTACTGTGTTTGTTTTCTCAAGACACAAGCCCTGTTTGTTCTCTGTGTTTTCAGCAAGCAGAGAAGCTGCTGCAGACACTTTCTTGCTCCTTTTCCACTAGTGAAGTATATTTTGTACCAGTTTGTGTATTCCTCGTCTGCAGAGCAAGAGCAAAGGTTTTAGGATCTAAATTGCTTGTTTTCCATGGAAGAGCTCTGTAGAACACTATGCTTTGCTGTTGCTGTGTTGGTTTTCTCAAGACACAAGTCCTGTTGGTTGTCTGTGTTTGCAGCAAGCAGAGAAGCTGCTGCAGACACTTTCTTGCCCCTTTTTCACAAGTGAAGTATATTTTGTACCAGTTGGTGTGTTCCTCGTCTGCAGAGACGGATCAAAGGTTTTAGGACCTAAATTGCTTGATTTCATTGGAAGAGCTATTAAGAACACTATGCTTTGCTGTTGCTGTGTTGGTTTTCTAAACACACAAGCCCTGTTTGTTCCCTGTGTTTTCAGCAAGCAGAGAAGCTCTTGAAGACACGTACCTGCTTTCTCCACTACTGACGTATATTTTGTACCAGTTGGTGTGTTCCTCGTCTGCAAAGCAAGAGCAAAGGTTTTAGGACTAAAATTGCTTGATTTCCATGGAAGAGCTCTGTAGAACACTATGCTTTGCTGTTACTGTGTTGGTTTTCTCAAGACACAAGTCTTGTTGGTTGTATGTGTTTCCAGCGAGCAGAAAAGCTGCTGCAGACACTTTCTTGCCCCTTTTCCACAAGTGAAGTATATTTTGTACCAGTTGGTGTATTCCTCTTCTGCAGAGCAAGAGCAAAGGTTTTAGGATCTAAATTGCTTGTTTTCCATGGAAGAGCTCTGTAGAACACTATGCTTTGCTGTTGCTGTGTTGGTTTTCTCAAGAAACAAACCCTGTTTGTTCTCTGTACTTGCAGCGAGCAGAGAAGCTCTTGAAGACACGTACCTGCTTTCTCCACTACTGACGTATATTTTGTACCAGTTGGTGTATTCCTCGTCTGGAGAGCAGGAGCAAAGGTTTAGGACCTAAATTGCTTGATTTCCTTGGAAGAGATATGTAGAACACTGTGCTTTGCTGTTGCTGTGTTGGTTTTCTCAAGACACAAACCCTGTTTGTTCCCTGTGTTTTCAGCAAGCAGAGAAGCTGCTGCAGACACTTTCTTGCCCCTTTTCCACAAGTGAAGTATATTTTGTACCAGTTGGTGTATTCCTTGTCTGCAGAGCAAGAGCAAAGGTTTTAGGACCTAAATTGCTTGATTTCCTTGGAAGAGATATGTAGAACACTGTGCTTTGCTGTTGCTGTGTTGGTTTTCTCAAGACACAAACCCTGTTTGTTCCCTGTGTTTTCAGCAAGCAGAGAAGCTGCTGCAGAAACTTTCTTGCCCCTTTTCCACAAGTGAAGTATATTTTGTACCAGTTGGTGTATTCCTCGTCTGCAGAGCAAGAGCAAAGGTTTTAGGATCTAAATTGCTTGTTTTCCATGGAAGAGCTATGTAGAACACTATGCTTTGCTGTTGCTGTGTTGGTTTTCTCAAGACACAAACCCTGTTTGTTCCCTGTGTTTTCAGCAAGCAGAGAAGCTGCTGCAGACACTTTCTTGCCCCTTTTTCACAAGTGAAGTATATTTTGTACCAGTTGGTGTGTTCCTCGTCTGCAAAGCAAGAGCAAAGGTTTTAGGACTTAAATTGCTTGATTTCCATGGAAGAGATATGTAGAACACTGTGCTTTGCTGTTGCTGTGTTGGTTTTCTCAAGACACAAACCCTGTTTGTTCCCTGTGTTTTCAGCAAGCAGAGAAGCTGCTGCAGACACTTTCTTGCCCCTTTTCCACAAGTGAAGTATATTTTGTACCAGTTGGTGTATTCCTCGTCTGCAGAGCAAGAGCAAAGGGTTTTAGGATCTAAATTGCTTGTTTTCCATGGAAGAGCTATGTAGAACACTATGCTTTGCTGTTGCTGTGTTGGTTTTCTAAAGACACAAACCCTGTTTGTTCTCTGTGTTTTCAGCAAGCAGAGAAGCTGCTGCAGACACTTTCTTGCTCCTTTTCCACTAGTGAAGTATATTTTGTACCAGTTGGTGTATTCCTCGTCTGGAGAGCAGGAGCAAAGGTTTTAGGACCTAAATTGCTTGATTTCCTTGGAAGAGATATGTAGAACACTGTGCTTTGCTGTTGCTGTTTTGGTTTTGTCAAGACACAAACCCTGTTTGTTCCCTGTGTTTTCAGCAAGCAGAGAAGCTGCTGCAGACACTTTCTTGCCCCCTTTTCCACAAGTGAAGTATATTTTGTACCAGTTGGTGTATTCCTCGTCTGCAGAGCAAGAGCAAAGGTTTTAGGATCTAAATTGCTTGTTTTCCATGGAAGAGCTATGTAGAACACTATGCTTTGCTGTTGCTGTGTTGGTTTTCTAAAGACACAAACCCTGTTTGTTCCCTGTGTTTTCAGCAAGCAGAGAAGCTGCTGCAGACACTTTCTTGCCCCTTTTCCACAAGTGAAGTATATTTTGTACCAGTTGGTGTATTCCTTGTCTGCAGAGCAAGAGCAAAGGTTTTAGGACCTAAATTGCTTGATTTCCTTGGAAGAGATATGTAGAACACTGTGCTTTGCTGTTGCTGTGTTGGTTTTCTCAAGACACAAACCCTGTTTGTTCCCTGTGTTTTCAGCAAGCAGAGAAGCTGCTGCAGACACTTTCTTGCCCCTTTTCCACAAGTGAAGTATATTTTGTACCAGTTGGTGTATTCCTCGTCTGCAGAGCAAGAGCAAAGGTTTTAGGATCTAAATTGCTTGTTTTCCATGGAAGAGCTATGTAGAACACTATGCTTTGCTGTTGCTGTGTTTGTTTTCTCAAGACACAAGCCCTGTTTGTTCTCTGTGTTTTCAGCAAGCAGAGAAGCTGCTGCAGACACTTTCTTGCTCCTTTTCCACTAGTGAAGTATATTTTGTACCAGTTTGTGTATTCCTCGTCTGCAGAGCAAGAGCAAAGGTTTTAGGATCTAAATTGCTTGTTTTCCATGGAAGAGCTCTGTAGAACACTATGCTTTGCTGTTGCTGTGTTGGTTTTCTCAAGACACAAGTCCTGTTGGTTGTCTGTGTTTGCAGCAAGCAGAGAAGCTGCTGCAGACACTTTCTTGCCCCTTTTTCACAAGTGAAGTATATTTTGTACCAGTTGGTGTGTTCCTCGTCTGCAGAGACGGATCAAAGGTTTTAGGACCTAAATTGCTTGATTTCATTGGAAGAGCTATTAAGAACACTATGCTTTGCTGTTGCTGTGTTGGTTTTCTAAACACACAAGCCCTGTTTGTTCCCTGTGTTTTCAGCAAGCAGAGAAGCTCTTGAAGACACGTACCTGCTTTCTCCACTACTGACGTATATTTTGTACCAGTTGGTGTGTTCCTCGTCTGCAAAGCAAGAGCAAAGGTTTTAGGACTAAAATTGCTTGATTTCCATGGAAGAGCTCTGTAGAACACTATGCTTTGCTGTTACTGTGTTGGTTTTCTCAAGACACAAGTCTTGTTGGTTGTATGTGTTTCCAGCGAGCAGAAAAGCTGCTGCAGACACTTTCTTGCCCCTTTTCCACAAGTGAAGTATATTTTGTACCAGTTGGTGTGTTCCTCTTCTGCAGAGCAACAGCAAAGGTTTTAGGATCTAAATTGCTTGTTTTCCATGGAAGAGCTCTGTAGAACACTATGCTTTGCTGTTGCTGTGTTGGTTTTCTCAAGAAACAAACCCTGTTTGTTCTCTGTACTTGCAGCGAGCAGAGAAGCTCTTGAAGACACGTACCTGCTTTCTCCACTACTGACGTATATTTTGTACCAGTTGGTGTATTCCTCGTCTGGAGAGCAGGAGCAAAGGTTTTAGGACCTAAATTGCTTGATTTCCTTGGAAGAGATATGTAGAACACTGTGCTTTGCTGTTGCTGTGTTGGTTTTCTCAAGACACAAACCCTGTTTGTTCCCTGTGTTTTCAGCAAGCAGAGAAGCTGCTGCAGACACTTTCTTGCCCCTTTTTCACAAGTGAAGTATATTTTGTACCAGTTGGTGTATTTCCTCGTCTGCAGAGCAAGAGCAAAGGTTTTAGGATCTAAATTGCTTGTTTTCCATGGAAGAGCTATGTAGAACACTATGCTTTGCTGTTGCTGTGTTGGTTTTCTAAAGACACAAACCCTGTTTGTTCCCTGTGTTTTCAGCAAGCAGAGAAGCTGCTGCAGACACTTTCTTGCCCCTTTTCCACAAGTGAAGTATATTTTGTACCAGTTGGTGTATTCCTTGTCTGCAGAGCAGGAGCAAAGGTTTTAGGACCTAAATTGCTTGATTTCCTTGGAAGAGATATGTAGAACACTGTGCTTTGCTGTTGCTGTGTTGGTTTTCTCAAGACACAAACCCTGTTTGTTCCCTGTGTTTTCAGCAAGCAGAGAAGCTGCTGCAGACACTTTCTTGCCCCTTTTCCACAAGTGAAGTATATTTTGTACCAGTTGGTGTATTCCTCGTCTGCAGAGCAAGAGCAAAGGTTTTAGGATCTAAATTGCTTGTTTTCCATGGAAGAGCTATGTAGAACACTATGCTTTGCTGTTGCTGTGTTGGTTTTCTAAAGACACAAACCCTGTTTGTTCCCTGTGTTTTCAGCAAGCAGAGAAGCTGCTGCAGACACTTTCTTGCCCCTTTTCCACAAGTGAAGTATATTTTGTACCAGTTGGTGTATTCCTTGTCTGCAGAGCAAGAGCAAAGGTTTTAGGATCTAAATTGCTTGTTTTCCATGGAAGAGCTATGTAGAACACTATGCTTTGCTGTTGCTGTGTTGGTTTTCTCAAGACACATGTCCTGTTGGTTGTCTGTGTTTGCAGCAAGCAGAGAAGCTGCTGCAGACACTTTCTTGCCCCTTTTTCACAAGTGAAGTATATTTTGTACCAGTTGGTGTATTCCTCGTCTGCAGAGCAAGAGCAAAGGTGTTAGGACCTAAATTCCTTGATTTCCATGGAAGAGCTCTGTAGAACACTATGCTTTGCTGTTGCTGTGTCGGTTTTCTCAAGAAACAAACCCTGTTTGTTCTCTGTACTTGCAGCGAGCAGAGAAGCTCTTGAAGACACGTACCTGCTTTCTCCACTACTGACGTATATTTTGTACCAGTTGGTGTATTTCCTCGTCTGGAGAGCAGGAGCAAAGGTTTTAGGACCTAAATTGCTTGATTTCCTTGGAAGAGATATGTAGAACACTGTGCTTTGCTGTTGCTGTGTTGGTTTTCTCAAGACACAAGCCTTGTTAGTTGTATGTGTTTCCAGCGAGCAGAAAAGCTGCTGCAGACACTTTCTTGCCCCTTTTCCACAAGTGAAGTATATTTTGTACCAGTTGGTGTATTCCTCGTCTGCAGAGCAAGAGCAAAGGTTTTAGGACCTAAATTGCTTGTTTTCCATGGAAGAGCTATGTAGAACACTATGCTTTGCTGTTGCTGTGTTGGTTTTCTAAAGACACAAACCCTGTTTGTTCCCTGTGTTTTCAGCAAGCAGAGAAGCTGCTGCAGACACTTTCTTGCCCCTTTTCCACAAGTGAAGTATATTTTGTACCAGTTGGTGTATTCCTAGTCTGCAGAGCAAGAGCAAAGGTTTTAGGATCTAAATTGCTTGTTTTCCATGGAAGAGCTATGTAGAACACTATGCTTTGCTGTTGCTGTGTTGGTTTTCTCAAGACACAAGTCCTGTTGGTTGTCTGTGTTTTCAGCAAGCAGAGAAGCTGCTGCAGACACTTTCTTGCTCCTTTTCCACTAGTGAAGTATATTTTGTACCAGTTGGTGTATTCCTCGTCTGCAGAGCAAGAGCAAAGGTTTTAGGATCTAAATTGCTTGTTTTCCATGGAAGAGCTATGTAGAACACTATGCTTTGCTGTTGCTGTGTTGGTTTTCTCAAGACACAAGTCCTGTTGGTTGTCTGTGTTTGCAGCAAGCAGAGAAGCTGCTGCAGACACTTTCTTGCCCCTTTTCCACAAGTGAAGTATATTTTGTACCAGTTGGTGTATTCCTCGTCTGCAGAGCAAGAGCAAAGGTGTTAGGACCTAAATTGCTTGATTTCCATGGAAGAGCTCTGTAGAACACTATGCTTTGCTGTTTGCTGTGTCGGTTTTCTCAAGAAACAAACCCTGTTTGTTCTCTGTACTTGCAGCGAGCAGAGAAGCTCTTGAAGACACGTACCTGCTTTCTCCACTACTGACGTATATTTTGTACCAGTTGGTGTATTCCTCGTCTGGAGAGCAGGAGCAAAGGTTTTAGGACCTAAATTGCTTGATTTCCTTGGAAGAGATATGTAGAACACTGTGCTCTTGCTGTTGCTGTGTTGGTTTTCTAAACACACAAGCTTGTTAGTTGTATGTGTTTCCAGCGAGCAGAAAAGCTGCTGCAGACACTTCTTGCCCCCTTTTCCACAAGTGAAGTAAATTTTGTACAGTTGGTGTATTCCTCGTCTGCAGAGCAAGAGCAAAGGTTTTAGGATCTAAATTGCTTGTTTTCCATGGAAGAGCTATGTAGAACACTATGATTTTCGGTTGCTGTGTTTGTTTTCTCAAGACACAAGCCTGTTTGTTCTCTGTGTTTTCAGCAAGCAGAGAAGCTGCTGCAGACACTTTCTTGCTCCTTTCCACTAGTGAAGTATATTTTTGTACCAGTTTGTGTATTCCTCGTCTGCAGAGCAAGAGCAAAGGTTTTAGGATCTAAATTGCTTGTTTTCCATGGAAGAGCTATGTAGAACACTATGCTTTGCTGTAGCTGTGTTGGTTTTCTCAAGACACAAGTCCTGTTGGTTGTCTGTGTTTGCAGCAAGCAGAGAAGCTGCTGCAGACACTTTCTTGCCCATTTCCACAAGTGAAGTATATTTTGTACCAGTTGGTGTATTCCTCGTCTGCAGAGATGGATCAAAGGTTTTAGGACCTAAATTGCTTGATTTCATTGGAGAGCTATTAAGAACACTATCTTTGCTGTTGCTGTGTTGGTTTTCTAAACACACAAGCCCCTGTTTGTTCCCTGTGTTTCAGCAAGCAGAGAAGCTCTTGAAGACACGTACCTGCTTTTCTCCACTACTGACGTATATTTTGTACCAGTTGGTGTGTCCTCGTCTGCAAAGCAAGAGCAAAGGTTTTAGGACTAAAATTGCTTGATTTCCATGGAAGAGCTCTGTAGAACACTATGCTTTGCTGTTACTGTGTTTGGTTTTCTCAAGACACAAGTCTTGTTGGTTGTATGTGTTTCCAGCGAGCAGAAAAGCTGCTGCAGACACTTTCTTGCTCCTTTTCCACTAGTGAAGTATATTTTGTACCAGTTGGTGTATTCCTCGTCTGCAGAGCAGGAGCAAAGGTTTATTGACCTAAATTGCTTGATTTCCTTGGAAGAGATATGTAGAACACTGTGCTTTGCTGTTGCTGTGTTGGTTTTCTCAAGACACAAACCCTGTTTGTTCCCTGTGTTTTCAGCAAGCAGAGAAGCTTGCTGCAGACACTTTCTTGCCCCTTTTCCACAAGTGAAGTATATTTTGTACCAGTTGGTGTATTCCTCGTCTGCAGAGCAAGAGCAAAGGTTTTAGGATCTAAATTGCTTGTTTCCATGGAAGAGCTATGTAGAACACTATGCTTTGCTGTTGCTGTGTTGGTTTTCTCAAGACACAAACCCTGTTTGTTCCCTGTGTTTGCAGCAAGCAGAGAAGCTGCTGCAGACACTTCTTGCCCCTTTTCCACAAGTGAAGTATATTTTGTACCAGTTGGTGTATTCCTCGTCTGCAGAGCAAGAGCAAAGGTTTTAGGATCTAAATTGCTTGTTTTCCATGGAAGAGCTATGTAGAACACTATGCTTTGCTGTTGCTGTGTTGGTTTTTCTCAAGACACAAGTCCTGTTGGTTGTCTGTGTTTGCAGCAAGCAGAGAAGCTGCTGCAGACACTTTCTTGCCCCTTTTTCACAAGTGAAGTATATTTTGTACCAGTTGGTGTATTCCTCGTCTGCAGAGACGGATCAAAGGTTTTAGGACCTAAATTGCTTGATTTCATTGGAAGAGCTATTAAGAACACTATGCTTTGCTGTTGCTGTGTTGGTTTTCTAAAGACACAAGCCCTGTTTGTTCCCTGTGTTTTCAGCAAGCAGAGAAAGCTCTTGAAGGCACGTACCTGCTTTCTCCACTACTGACGTATATTTTGTACCAGTTGGTGTGTTCCTCGTCTGCAAAGCAAGAGCAAAGGTTTTAGGACTAAATTGCTTGATTTCCATGGAAGAGCTCTGTAGAACACTATGCTTTGCTGTTACTGTGTTGGTTTTCTCAAGACACAAGTCTTGTTGGTTGTATGTGTTTCCAGCGAGCAGAAAAGCTGCTGCAGACACTTTCTTGCCCCTTTTCCACAAGTGAAGTATATTTTGTACCAGTTGGTGTGATTCCTCTTCTGCAGAGCAAGAGCAAAGGTTTTAGGATCTAAATTGCTTGTTTTCCCATGGAAGAGCTCTGTAGAACACTATGCTTTGCTGTTGCTGTGTTGGTTTCTCAAGACACAAGTCCTGTTGGTTGTCTGTGGTTTGCAGCAAGCAGAGAAGCTGCTGCAGACACTTCTTGCCCCTTTTCCACAAGTGAAGTATATTTTGTACCAGTTGGTGTGTTCCTCGTCTGCAAAGCAAGAGCAAATGTGTTAGGACCTAAATTGCTTGATTTCCATGGAAGAGCTCTGTAGAACACTATGCTTTGCTGTTGCTGTGGTTGGTTTTCTCAAGAAACAAACCCTGTTTGTTCTCTGTACTTGCAGCGAGCAGAGAAGCTCTTGAAGACACGTACCTGCTTTCTCCACTACTGACGTATATTTGTACAGTTGGTGTATCCTCGTCTGGAGAGCAGGAGCAAAGGTTTTAGGACCTAAATTGCTTGTTTCCTTGGAAGAGATATGTAGAACACTGTGCTTTGCTGTTACTGTGTTGGTTTTCTCAAGACACAAGCCTTAGTTAGTTGTATGTGTTTCCAGCGAGCAGAAAAGCTGCTGCAGACACTTTCTTGCCCCTTTTCACAAGTGAAGTATATTTTGTACCAGTTGGTGTATTCCTCGTCTGCAGAGCAAGAGCAAAGGTTTTAGGATCTAAATTGCTTGTTTTCCATGGAAGAGCTATGTAGAACACTATGGTTTTCGGTTGCTGTGTTTGTTTTCTCAAGACACAAACCCTGTTTGTTCCCTGTGTTTCAGCAAGCAGAGAAGCTGCTGCAGACACTTTCTTGCCCCTTTTCCACAAGTGAAGTATATTTTGTACCAGTTGGTGTATTCCTCGTCTGCAGAGCAAGAGCAAGGTTTTAGGATCTAAATTGCTTGTTTTCCATGGAAGAGCTATGTAGAACACTATGCTTTGCTGTTGCTGTGTTGGTTTTCTAAAGACACAAACCCTGTTTGTTCCCTGTGTTTCAGCAAGCAGAGATGCTGCTGCAGACACTTTCTTGCCCCTTTTCCACAAGTGAAGTATATTTTGTACCAGTTGTGTATTCCTAGTCTGCAGAGCAAGAGCAAAGGTTTTAGGATCTAAATTGCTTGTTTTCCATGGAAGAGCTATGTAGAACACTATGCTTTGCTGTTGCTGTGTCGGTTTTCTCAAGAAACAAACCCTGTTTGTTCTCTGTACTTGCAGCGAGCAGAGAAGCTCTTGAAGACACGTACCTGCTTTCTCCACTACTGACGTATATTTGTACCAGTTGGTGTATTCCTCGTCAGGAGAGCAGGAGCAAAGGTTTTAGGACCTAAATTGCTTGATTTCCTTGGAAGAGATATGTAGAACACTGTGCTTTGCTGTTGCTGTGTTGGTTTTCTAAACACACAAGCCTTGTTAGTTGTATGTGTTTCAGCGAGCAGAAAAGCTGCTGCAGACACTTTCTTGCCCCTTTTCCACAAGTGAAGTATATTTTGTACCAGTGGTGTATTCCTCGTCTGCAGAGCAAGAGCAAAGGTTTTAGGATCTAAATTGCTTGTTTTCCATGGAAGAGCTATGTAGAACACTATGATTTTCGGTTGCTGTGTTTGTTTTCTCAAGACACAAGCCCTGTTTGTTCTCTGTGTTTCAGCAAGCAGAGAAGCTGCTGCAGACACTTTCTTGCTCCTTTTCCACTAGTGAAGTATATTTTGTACCAGTTTGTGTATTCCTCGTCTGCAGAGCAAGAGCAAAGGTTTTAGGATCTAAATTGCTTGTTTTCCATGGAAGAGCTATGTAGAACACTGTGCTTTGCTGTTGCTGTGTTGGTTTCTCAAGACACAAGTCCTGTTGGTTGTCTGTGTTTTCAGCAAGCAGAGAAGCTGCTGCAGACACTTCTTGCTCCTTTTCCACTAGTGAAGTATATTTTGTACCAGTTGGTGTATTCCCTCGTCTGCAGAGCAAGAGCAAAGGTTTTAGGACCTAAATTTCTTGATTTCCTTGGAAGAGATATGTAGAACACTGTGCTTTGCTGTTGCTGTGTTGGTTTTCTCAAGACACAAACCCTGTTTGTTCCCTGTGTTTTCAGCAAGCAGAGAAGCTGCTGCAGACACTTTCTTGCCCCTTTCCACAAGTGAAGTATATTTTGTACCAGTTGGTGTATTCCTCGTCTGCAGAGCAAGAGCAAAGGTTTTAGGATCTAAATTGCTTGTTTTCCATGGAAGAGCTATGTAGAACACTATGCTTTGCTGTTGCTGTGTTGGTTTTCTCAAGACACAAGCCCTGTTTGTTCTCTGTGTTTTCAGCAAGCAGAGAAGCTGCTGCAGACACTTTCTTGCTCCTTTTCCACTAGTGAAGTATATTTTGTACCTGTTTGTGTATTCCTCGTCTGCAGAGCAAGAGCAAAGGTTTAGGATCTAAATTGCTTGTTTTCCATGGAAGAGCTCTGTAGAACACTATGCTTTGCTGTTGCTGTGTTGGTTTTCTCAAGACACAAGTCCTGTTGGTTGTCTGTGTTTTCAGCAAGCAGAGAAGCTGCTGCAGACACTTTCTTTCCCCTTTTTCACAAGTGAAGTATATTTTGTACCAGTTGGTGTGTTCCTCGTCTGCAGAGACGGATCAAAGGTTTTAGGACCTAAATTGCTTGATTTCATTGGAAGAGCTATTAAGAACACTATGCTTTGCTGTTGCTGTGTTGGTTTTCTAAACACACAAGCCCTGTTTGTTCCCTGTGTTTTCAGCAAGCAGAGAAGCTCTTGAGACCACGTACCTGCTTTCTCCACTACTGACGTATATTTTGTACCAGTTGGTGTGTTCCTCGTCTGCAAAGCAAGGGCAAAGGTTTTAGGACTAAAATTGCTTGATTTCCATGGAAGAGCTCTGTAGAACACTATGCTTTGCTGTTACTGTGTTGGTTTTCTCAAGACACAAGTCTTGTTGGTTGTATGTGTTTCCAGCGAGCAGAAAAGCTGCTGCAGACACTTTCTTGCCCCTTTTCCACAAGTGAAGTATATTTTGTACCAGTTGGTGTATTCCTCTCTGCAGAGCAAGAGCAAGGTTTTAGGATCTAAATTGCTTGTTTTCCATGGAAGAGCTCTGTAGAACACTATGCTTTGCTGTTGCTGTGTTTGGTTTTCTCAAGACACAAGTCCTGTTGGTTGTCTGTGTTTGCAGCAAGCAGAGAAGCTGCTGCAGACACTTTCTTGCCCCTTTTTACAAGTGAAGTATATTTTGTACCAGTTGGTGTGTTCCTCGTCTGCAAAGCAAGAGCAAATGTGTTAGGACCTAAATTGCTTGATTTCCATGGAAGAGCTCTGTAGAACACTATGCTTTGCTGTTGCTGTGTTGGTTTTCTCAAGAAACAAACCCTGTTTGTTCTCTGTACTTGCAGCGAGCAGAGAAGCTCTTGAGACACGTACCTGCTTTCTCCACTACTGAAGTATATTTTGTACCAGTTGGTGTATTCCTTGTCTGCAGAGCAAGAGCAAAGGTTTTAGGACCTAAATTGCTTGATTTCCTTGGAAGAGATATGTAGAACACTGTGCTTTGCTGTTGCTGTGTTGGTTTTCTCAAGACACAAACCCTGTTTGTTCCCTGTGTTTTCAGCAAGCAGAGAAGCTGCTGCAGACACTTTCTTGCCCCTTTCCACAAGTGAAGTATATTTTGTACCAGTTGGTGTATTCCTCGTCTGCAGAGCAAGAGCAAAGGTTTTAGGATCTAATTGCTTGTTTTCCATGGAAGAGCTATGTAGAACACTATGCTTTGCTGTTGCTGTGTTGGTTTTTCTCAAGACACAAACCTGTTTGTTCCCTGTGTTTTCAGCAAGCAGAGAAGCTGCTGCAGACACTTTCTTGCCCCTTTTTCACAAGTGAAGTATATTTTGTACCAGTTGGTGTTGTTCCTCGTCTGCAAAGCAAGAGCAAAGGTTTTAGGACTTAAATTGCTTGATTTCCATGGAAGAGATATGTAGAACACTGTGCTTTGCTGTTGCTGTGTTGGTTTTCTCAAGACACAAACCCTGTTTGTTCCCTGTGTTTTCAGCAAGCAGAGAAGCTGCTGCAGATCACTTTCTTGCCCCTTTTCCACAAGTGAAGTATATTTTGTACAGTTGGTGTATTCCTCGTCTGCAGAGCAAGAGCAAAGGTTTTAGGATCTAAATTGCTTGTTTTCCATGGAAGAGCTATGTAGAACACTATGCTTTGCTGTTGCTGTGTTGGTTTTCTAAAGACACAAACCCTGTTTGTTCCCTGTGTTTTCAGCAAGCAGAGAAGCTGCTGCAGACACTTTCTTGCCCCTTTTCCACAAGTGAAGTATATTTTGTACCAGTTGGTGTATTCCTAGTCTGCAGAGCAAGAGCAAAGGTTTTAGGATCTAAATTGCTTGTTTTCCATGGAAGAGCTATGTAGAACACTATGCTTTGCTGTTGCTGTGTTGGTTTTCTCAAGACACAAGTCCTGTTGGTTGTCTGTGTTTTCAGCAAGCAGAGAAGCTGCTGCAGACACTTTCTTGCTCCTTTTCCACTAGTGAAGTATATTTTGTACCAGTTGGTGTATTCCTCGTCTGCAGAGCAAGAGCAAAGGTTTTAGGATCTAAATTGCTTGTTTTCCATGGAAGAGCTATGTAGAACACTATGCTTTGCTGTTGCTGTGTTGGTTTTCTCAAGACACAAGTCCTGTTGGTTGTCTGTGTTTGCAGCAAGCAGAGAAGCTGCTGCAGACACTTTCTTGCCCCTTTCCACAAGTGAAGTATATTTTGTACCAGTTGGTGTATTCCTCGTCTGCAGAGCAAGAGCAAAGAAGTGTTAGGACCTAAATTGCTTGATTTCCATGGAAGAGCTCTGTAGAACACTATGCTTTGCTGTTGCTGTGTCGGTTTTCTCAAGAAACAAACCCTGTTTGTTCTCTGTACTTGCAGCGAGCAGAGAAGCTCTTGAAGACACGTACCTGCTTTCTCCACTACTGACGTATATTTTGTACCAGTTGGTGTATTCCTCGTCTGGAGAGCAGGAGCAAAGGGTTTTTAGGACCTAAATTGCTTGATTTCCTTGGAAGAGATATGTAGAACACTGTGCTTTGCTGTTGCTGTATTGGTTTTCTAAACACACAAGCCTTGTTAGTTGTATGTGTTTCCAGCGAGCAGAAAAGCTGCTGCAGACACTTTCTTGCCCCTTTTCCACAAGTGAAGTATATTTTGTACAGTTGGTGTATTCCTCGTCTGCAGAGCAAGAGCAAAGGTTTTAGGATCTAAATTGCTTGTTTTCCATGGAAGAGCTATGTAGAACACTATGATTTTCGGTTGCTGTGTTTGTTTTCTCAAGACACAAGCCCTGTTTGTTCTCTGTGTTTTCAGCAAGCAGAGAAGCTCTTGAAGACACTTTCTTGCTCCTTTTCCACTAGTGAAGTATATTTTGTACCAGTTTGTGTATTCCTCGTCTGCAGAGCAAGAGCAAAGGTTTTAGGACCTAAATTGCTTGTTTTCCATGGAAGAGCTATGTAGAACACTATGCTTTGCTGTTGCTGTGTTGGTTTTCTCAAGACACAAGTCCTGTTGGTTGTCTGTGTTTGCAGCAAGCAGAGAAGCTGCTGCAGACACTTTCTTGCCCCTTTTTCACAAGTGAAGTATATTTTGTACCAGTTGGTGTATTCCTCGTCTGCAGAGACGGATCAAAGGTTTTAGGACCTAAATTGCTTGATTTCATTGGAAGAGCTATTAAGAACACTATCTTTGCTGTTGCTGTGTTGGTTTTCTAAACACACAAGCCCTGTTTGTTCCCTGTGTTTTCAGCAAGCAGAGAAGCTCTTGAAGACACGTACCTGCTTTCTCCACTACTGACGTATATTTTGTACCAGTTGGTGTGTTCCTCGTCTGCAAAGCAAGAGCAAAGGTTTTAGGACTAAAATTGCTTGATTTCCATGGAAGAGCTCTGTAGAACACTATGCTTTGCTGTTACTGTGTTGGTTTTCTCAAGACACAAGTCTTGTTGGTTGTATGTGTTTCCAGCGAGCAGAAAAGCTGCTGCAGACACTTTCTTGCTCCTTTTCCACTAGTGAAGTATATTTTGTACCAGTTGGTGTATTCCTCGTCTGCAGAGCAGGAGCAAAGGTTTTATGACCTAAATTGCTTGATTTCCTTGGAAGAGATATGTAGAACACTGTGCTTTGCTGTTGCTGTGTTGGTTTTCTCAAGACACAAACCCTGTTTGTTCCCTGTGTTTTCAGCAAGCAGAGAAGCTGCTGCAGACACTTTCTTGCCCCTTTTCCACAAGTGAAGTATATTTTGTACCAGTTGGTGTATTCCTCGTCTGCAGAGCAAGAGCAAAGGTTTTAGGATCTAAATTGCTTGTTTTCCATGGAAGAGCTATGTAGAACACTATGCTTTGCTGTTGCTGTGTTGGTTTTCTCAAGACACAAACCCTGTTTGTTCCCTGTGTTTGCAGCAAGCAGAGAAGCTGCTGCAGACACTTTCTTGCCCCTTTTCCACAAGTGAAGTATATTTTGTACCAGTTGGTGTATTCCTCGTCTGCAGAGCAAGAGCAAAGGTGTTAGGACCTAAATTCCTTGATTTCCATGGAAGAGCTCTGTAGAACACTATGCTTTGCTGTTGCTGTGTCGGTTTTCTCAAGAAACAAACCCTGTTTGTTCTCTGTACTTGCAGCGAGCAGAGAAGCTCTTGAAGACACGTACCTGCTTTCTCCACTACTGACGTATATTTTGTACCAGTTGGTGTATTCCTCGTCTGGAGAGCAGGAGCAAAGGTTTTAGGACCTAAATTGCTTGATTTCCTTGGAAGAGATATGTAGAACACTGTGCTTTGCTGTTGCTGTGTTGGTTTTCTCAAGACACAAGCCTTGTTAGTTGTATGTGTTTCCAGCGAGCAGAAAAGCTGCTGGAGACACTTTCTTGCCCCTTTTCCACAAGTGAAGTATATTTTGTACCAGTTGGTGTATTCCTCGTCTGCAGAGCAAGAGCAAAGGTTTTAGGATCTAAATTGCTTGTTTTCCATGGAAGAGCTATGTAGAACACTATGCTTTGCTGTTGCTGTGTCGGTTTTCTCAAGACACAAGTCCTGTTGGTTGTCTGTGTTTGCAGCAAGCAGAGAAGCTGCTGCAGACACTTTCTTGCCCCTTTTCCACAAGTGAAGTATATTTTGTACCAGTTGGTGTATTCCTCGTCTGCAGAGCAAGAGCAAAGGTGTTAGGACCTAAATTGCTTGATTTCCATGGAAGAGCTCTGTAGAACACTATGCTTTGCTGTTGCTGTGTCGGTTTTCTCAAGAAACAAACCCTGTTTGTTCTCTGTACTTGCAGCGAGCAGAGAAGCTCTTGAAGACACGTACCTGCTTTCTCCACTACTGACGTATATTTTGTACCAGTTGGTGTATTCCTCGTCTGGAGAGCAGGAGCAAAGGTTTTAGGACCTAAATTGCTTGATTTCCTTGGAAGAGATATGTAGAACACTGTGCTTTGCTGTTGCTGTGTTGGTTTTCTCAAGACACAAGCCTTGTTAGTTGTATGTGTTTCCAGCGAGCAGAAAAGCTGCTGCAGACACTTTCTTGCCCCTTTTCCACAAGTGAAGTATATTTTGTACCAGTTGGTGTATTCCTCGTCTGCAGAGCAAGAGCAAAGGTTTTAGGATCTAAATTGCTTGTTTTCCATGGAAGAGCTATGTAGAACACTATGGTTTTCGGTTGCTGTGTTTGTTTTCTCAAGACACAAGCCCTGTTTGTTCTCTGTGTTTTCAGCAAGCAGAGAAGCTGCTGCAGACACTTTCTTGCTCCTTTTCCACTAGTGAAGTATATTTTGTACCAGTTTGTGTATTCCTCGTCTGCAGAGCAAGAGCAAAGGTTTTAGGATCTAAATTGCTTGTTTTCCATGGAAGAGCTATGTAGAACACTATGCTTTGCTGTTGCTGTGTTGGTTTTCTCAAGACACAAGTCTTGTTGGTTGTATGTGTTTCCAGCGAGCAGAGAAGCTGCTGCAGACACTTTCTTGCCCCTTTTCCACAAGTGAAGTATATTTTGTACCAGTTGGTGTATTCCTTGTCTGCAGAGCAGGAGCAAAGGTTTTAGGACTTAAATTGCTTGATTTCCTTGGAAGAGATATGTAGAACACTGTGCTTTGCTGTTGCTGTGTTGGTTTTCTCAAGACACAAACCCTGTTTGTTCCCTGTGTTTTCAGCAAGCAGAGAAGCTGCTGCAGACACTTTCTTGCCCCTTTTCCACAAGTGAAGTATATTTTGTACCAGTTGGTGTATTCCTCGTCTGCAGAGCAAGAGCAAAGGTTTTAGGATCTAAATTGCTTGTTTTCCATGGAAGAGCTATGTAGAACACTATGCTTTGCTGTTGCTGTGTTGGTTTTCTAAAGACACAAACCCTGTTTGTTCCCTGTGTTTTCAGCAAGCAGAGAAGCTGCTGCAGACACTTTCTTGCCCCTTTTCCACAAGTGAAGTATATTTTGTACCAGTTGGTGTATTCCTTGTCTGCAGAGCAAGAGCAAAGGTTTTAGGATCTAAATTGCTTGTTTTCCATGGAAGAGCTATGTAGAACACTATGCTTTGCTGTTGCTGTGTTGGTTTTCTCAAGACACAAGTCCTGTTGGTTGTCTGTGTTTGCAGCAAGCAGAGAAGCTGCTGCAGACACTTTCTTGCTCCTTTTCCACTAGTGGAAGTATATTTTGTACCAGTTGGTGTATTCCTCGTCTGCAGAGCAAGAGCAAAGGTTTTAGGATCTAAATTGCTTGTTTTCCATGGAAGAGCTATGTAGAACACTATGCTTTGCTGTTGCTGTGTTGGTTTTCTCAAGACACAAGTCCTGTTGGTTGTCTGTGTTTGCAGCAAGCAGAGAAGCTGCTGCAGACACTTTCTTGCCCCTTTTCCACAAGTGAAGTATATTTTGTACCAGTTGGTGTATTCCTCGTCTGCAGAGCAAGAGCAAAGGTGTTAGGACCTAAATTGCTTGATTTCCATGGAAGAGCTCTGTAGAACACTATGCTTTGCTGTTGCTGTGTCGGTTTTCTCAAGAAACAAACCCTGTTTGTTCTCTGTACTTGCAGCGAGCAGAGAAGCTCTTGAAGACACGTACCTGCTTTCTCCACTACTGACGTATATTTTGTACCAGTTGGTGTATTCCTCGTCTGGAGAGCAGGAGCAAAGGTTTTAGGACCTAAATTGCTTGATTTCCTTGGAAGAGATATGTAGAACACTGTGCTTTGCTGTTGCTGTGTTGGTTTTCTAAACACACAAGCATTGTTAGTTGTATGTGTTTCCAGCGAGCAGAAAAGCTGCTGCAGACACTTTCTTGCCCCTTTTCCACAAGTGAAGTATATTTTGTACCAGTTGGTGTATTCCTCGTCTGCAGAGCAAGAGCAAAGGTTTTAGGATCTAAATTGCTTGTTTTCCATGGAAGAGCTATGTAGAACACTATGATTTTCGGTTGCTGTGTTTGTTTTCTCAAGACACAAGCCCTGTTTGTTCTCTGTGTTTTCAGCAAGCAGAGAAGCTGCTGCAGACACTTTCTTGCTCCTTTTCCACTAGTGAAGTATATTTTGTACCAGTTTGTGTATTCCTCGTCTGCAGAGCAAGAGCAAAGGTTTTAGGATCTAAATTGCTTGTTTTCCATGGAAGAGCTATGTAGAACACTATGCTTTGCTGTTGCTGTGTTGGTTTTCTCAAGACACAAGTCCTGTTGGTTGTCTGTGTTTGCAGCAAGCAGAGAAGCTGCTGCAGACACTTTCTTGCCCATTTTCCACAAGTGAAGTATATTTTGTACCAGTTGGTGTATTCCTCGTCTGCAGAGATGGATCAAAGGTTTTAGGACCTAAATTGCTTGATTTCATTGGAAGAGCTATTAAGAACACTATCTTTGCTGTTGCTGTGTTGGTTTTCTAAACACACAAGCCCTGTTTGTTCCCTGTGTTTTCAGCAAGCAGAGAAGCTCTTGAAGACACGTACCTGCTTTCTCCACTACTGACGTATATTTTGTACCAGTTGGTGTGTTCCTCGTCTGCAAAGCAAGAGCAAAGGTTTTAGGACTAAAATTGCTTGATTTCCATGGAAGAGCTCTGTAGAACACTATGCTTTGCTGTTACTGTGTTGGTTTTCTCAAGACACAAGTCTTGTTGGTTGTATGTGTTTCCAGCGAGCAGAAAAGCTGCTGCAGACACTTTCTTGCTCCTTTTCCACTAGTGAAGTATATTTTGTACCAGTTGGTGTATTCCTCGTCTGCAGAGCAGGAGCAAAGGTTTTATGACCTAAATTGCTTGATTTCCTTGGAAGAGATATGTAGAACACTGTGCTTTGCTGTTGCTGTGTTGGTTTTCTCAAGACACAAACCCTGTTTGTTCCCTGTGTTTTCAGCAAGCAGAGAAGCTGCTGCAGACACTTTCTTGCCCCTTTTCCACAAGTGAAGTATATTTTGTACCAGTTGGTGTATTCCTCGTCTGCAGAGCAAGAGCAAAGGTTTTAGGATCTAAATTGCTTGTTTTCCATGGAAGAGCTATGTAGAACACTATGCTTTGCTGTTGCTGTGTTGGTTTTCTCAAGACACAAACCCTGTTTGTTCCCTGTGTTTGCAGCAAGCAGAGAAGCTGCTGCAGACACTTTCTTGCCCCTTTTCCACAAGTGAAGTATATTTTGTACCAGTTGGTGTATTCCTCGTCTGCAGAGCAAGAGCAAAGGTGTTAGGACCTAAATTGCTTGATTTCCATGGAAGAGCTCTGTAGAACACTATGCTTTGCTGTTGCTGTGTCGGTTTTCTCAAGAAACAAACCCTGTTTGTTCTCTGTACTTGCAGCGAGCAGAGAAGCTCTTGAAGACACGTACCTGCTTTCTCCACTACTGACGTATATTTTGTACCAGTTGGTGTGTTCCTCGTCTGGAGAGCAGGAGCAAAGGTTTTAGGACCTAAATTGCTTGATTTCCTTGGAAGAGATATGTAGAACACTGTGCTTTGCTGTTGCTGTGTTGGTTTTCTCAAGACACAAGCCTTGTTAGTTGTATGTGTTTCCAGCGAGCAGAAAAGCTGCTGCAGACACTTTCTTGCCCCTTTTCCACAAGTGAAGTATATTTTGTACCAGTTGGTGTATTCCTCGTCTGCAGAGCAAGAGCAAAGGTTTTAGGATCTAAATTGCTTGTTTTCCATGGAAGAGCTATGTAGAACACTATGGTTTTCGGTTGCTGTGTTTGTTTTCTCAAGACACAAGCCCTGTTTGTTCTCTGTGTTTTCAGCAAGCAGAGAATCTGCTGCAGACACTTTCTTGCTCCTTTTCCACAAGTGAAGTATATTTTGTACCAGTTTGTGTATTCCTCGTCTGCAGAGCAAGAGCAAAGGTTTTAGGATCTAAATTGCTTGTTTTCCATGGAAGAGCTATGTAGAACACTATGCTTTGCTGTTGCTGTGTTGGTTTTCTCAAGACACAAGTCCTGTTGGTTGTCTGTGTTTGCAGCAAGCAGAGAAGCTGCTGCAGACACTTTCTTGCCCCTTTTTCACAAGTGAAGTATATTTTGTACCAGTTGGTGTATTCCTCGTCTGCAGAGACGGATCAAAGGTTTTAGGACCTAAATTGCTTGATTTCATTGGAAGAGCTATTAAGAACACTATGCTTTGCTGTTGCTGTGTTGGTTTTCTAAACACACAAGCCCTGTTTGTTCCCTGTGTTTTCAGCAAGCAGAGAAGCTCTTGAAGACACGTACCTGCTTTCTCCACTACTGACGTATATTTTGTACCAGTTGGTGTGTTCCTCGTCTGCAAAGCAAGAGCAAAGGTTTTAGGACTAAAATTGCTTGATTTCCATGGAAGAGCTCTGTAGAACACTATGCTTTGCTGTTACTGTGTTGGTTTTCTCAAGACACAAGTCTTGTTGGTTGTATGTGTTTCCAGCGAGCAGAAAAAGCTGCTGCAGACACTTTCTTGCCCCTTTTCCACAAGTGAAGTATATTTTGTACCAGTTGGTGTATTCCTCTTCTGCAGAGCAAGAGCAAAGGTTTTAGGATCTAAATTGCTTGTCCATGGAAGAGCTCTGTAGAACACTATGCTTTGCTGTTGCTGTGTTGGTTTTCTCAAGACACAAGTCCTGTTGGTTGTCTGTGTTTGCAGCAAGCAGAGAAGCTGCTGCAGACACTTTCTTGCCCTTTTTACAAGTGAAGTATATTTTGTACCAGTTGGTGTGTTCCTCGTCTGCAAAGCAAGAGCAAATGTGTTAGGACCTAAATTGCTTGATTTCCATGGAAGAGCTCTGTAGAACACTATGCTTTGCTGTTGCTGTGTTGGTTTTCTCAAGAAACAAACCCTGTTTGTTCTCTGTACTTGCAGCGAGCAGAGAAGCTCTTGAAGACAGGTACCTGCTTTCTCCACTACTGACGTATATTTTGTACCAGTTGGTGTATTCCTCGTCTGGAGAGCAGGAGCAAAGGTTTTAGGACCTAAATTGCTTGATTTCCTTGGAAGAGATATGTAGAACACTGTGCTTTGCTGTTACTGTGTTGGTTTTCTCAAGACACAAGCCTTATTAGTTGTATGTGTTTCCAGCGAGCAGAAAAGCTGCTGCAGACACTTTCTTGCCCCTTTTCCGCAAGTGAAGTATATTTTGTACCAGTTGGTGTATTCCTCGTCTGCAGAGCAGGAGCAAAGGTTTTAGGACCTAAATTGCTTGATTTCCTTGGAAGAGATATGTAGAACACTGTGCTTTGCTGTTGCTGTGTTGGTTTTCTCAAGACACAAACCCTGTTTGTTCCCTGTGTTTTCAGCAAGCAGAGAAGCTGCTGCAGACACTTTCTTGCCCCTTTTCCACAAGTGAAGTATATTTTGTACCAGTTGGTGTATTCCTCGTCTGCAGAGCAAGAGCAAAGGTTTTAGGATCTAAATTGCTTGTTTTCCATGGAAGAGCTATGTAGAACACTATGCTTTGCTGTTGCTGTGTTGGTTTTCTAAAGACACAAACCCTGTTTGTTCCCTGTGTTTTCAGCAAGCAGAGAAGCTGCTGCAGACACTTTCTTGCCCCTTTTCCACAAGTGAAGTATATTTTGTACCAGTTGGTGTATTCCTTGTCTGCAGAGCAGGAGCAAAGGTTTTAGGACCTAAATTGCTTGATTTCCTTGGAAGAGATATGTAGAACACTGTGCTTTGCTGTTGCTGTGTTGGTTTTCTCAAGACACAAACCCTGTTTGTTCCCTGTGTTTTCAGCAAGCAGAGAAGCTGCTGCAGACACTTTCTTGCCCCTTTTCCACAAGTGAAGTATATTTTGTACCAGTTGGTGTATTCCTCGTCTGCAGAGCAAGAGCAAAGGTTTTAGGATCTAAATTGCTTGTTTTCCATGGAAGAGCTATGTAGAACACTATGCTTTGCTGTTGCTGTGTTGGTTTTCTAAAGACACAAACCCTGTTTGTTCCCTGTGTTTTCAGCAAGCAGAGAAGCTGCTGCAGACACTTTCTTGCCCCTTTTCCACAAGTGAAGTATATTTTGTACCAGTTGGTGTATTCCTTGTCTGCAGAGCAAGAGCAAAGGTTTTAGGATCTAAATTGCTTGTTTTCCATGGAAGAGCTATGTAGAACACTATGCTTTGCTGTTGCTGTGTTGGTTTTCTCAAGACACAAGTCCTGTTGGTTGTCTGTGTTTGCAGCAAGCAGAGAAGCTGCTGCAGACACTTTCTTGCCCCTTTTTCACAAGTGAAGTATATTTTGTACCAGTTGGTGTATTCCTCGTCTGCAGAGCAAGAGCAAAGGTGTTAGGACCTAAATTCCTTGATTTCCATGGAAGAGCTCTGTAGAACACTATGCTTTGCTGTTGCTGTGTCGGTTTTCTCAAGAAACAAACCCTGTTTGTTCTCTGTACTTGCAGCGAGCAGAGAAGCTCTTGAAGACACGTACCTGCTTTCTCCACTACTGACGTATATTTTGTACCAGTTGGTGTATTCCTCGTCTGGAGAGCAGGAGCAAAGGTTTTAGGACCTAAATTGCTTGATTTCCTTGGAAGAGATATGTAGAACACTGTGCTTTGCTGTTGCTGTGTTGGTTTTCTCAAGACACAAGCCTTGTTAGTTGTATGTGTTTCCAGCGAGCAGAAAAGCTGCTGCAGACACTTTCTTGCTCCTTTTCCACAAGTGAAGTATATTTTGTACCAGTTGGTGTATTCCTCGTCTGCAGAGCAAGAGCAAAGGTTTTAGGACCTAAATTGCTTGTTTTCCATGGAAGAGCTATGTAGAACACTATGCTTTGCTGTTGCTGTGTTGGTTTTCTAAAGACACAAACCCTGTTTGTTCCCTGTGTTTTCAGCAAGCAGAGAAGCTGCTGCAGACACTTTCTTGCCCCTTTTCCACAAGTGAAGTATATTTTGTACCAGTTGGTGTATTCCTAGTCTGCAGAGCAAGAGCAAAGGTTTTAGGATCTAAATTGCTTGTTTTCCATGGAAGAGCTATGTAGAACACTATGCTTTGCTGTTGCTGTGTTGGTTTTCTCAAGACACAAGTCCTGTTGGTTGTCTGTGTTTTCAGCAAGCAGAGAAGCTGCTGCAGACACTTTCTTGCTCCTTTTCCACTAGTGAAGTATATTTTGTACCAGTTGGTGTATTCCTCGTCTGCAGAGCAAGAGCAAAGGTTTTAGGATCTAAATTGCTTGTTTTCCATGGAAGAGCTGCGTAGAACACTATGCTTTGCTGTTGCTGTGTCGGTTTTCTCAAGACACAAGTCCTGTTGGTTGTCTGTGTTTGCAGCAAGCAGAGAAGCTGCTGCAGACACTTTCTTGCCCCTTTTCCACAAGTGAAGTATATTTTGTACCAGTTGGTGTATTCCTCGTCTGCAGAGCAAGAGCAAATGTGTTAGGACCTAAATTGCTTGATTTCCATGGAAGAGCTCTGTAGAACACTATGCTTTGCTGTTGCTGTGTCGGTTTTCTCAAGAAACAAACCCTGTTTGTTCTCTGTACTTGCAGCGAGCAGAGAAGCTCTTGAAGACACGTACCTGCTTTCTCCACTACTGACGTATATTTTGTACCAGTTGGTGTATTCCTCGTCTGGAGAGCAGGAGCAAAGGTTTTAGGACCTAAATTGCTTGATTTCCTTGGAAGAGATATGTAGAACACTGTGCTTTGCTGTTGCTGTGTTGGTTTTCTCAAGACACAAGCCTTGTTAGTTGTATGTGTTTCCAGCGAGCAGAAAAGCTGCTGCAGACACTTTCTTGCCCCTTTTCCACAACTGAAGTATATTTTGTACCAGTTGGTGTATTCCTCGTCTGCAGAGCAAGAGCAAAGGTTTTAGGATCTAAATTGCTTGTTTTCCATGGAAGAGCTATGTAGAACACTATGATTTTCGGTTGCTGTGTTTGTTTTCTCAAGACACAAGCCCTGTTTGTTCTCTGTGTTTTCAGCAAGCAGAGAAGCTGCTGCAGACACTTTCTTGCTCCTTTTCCACTAGTGAAGTATATTTTGTACCAGTTTGTGTATTCCTCGTCTGCAGAGCAAGAGCAAAGGTTTTAGGATCTAAATTGCTTGTTTTCCATGGAAGAGCTATGTAGAACACTATGCTTTGCTGTTGCTGTGTTGGTTTTCTCAAGACACAAGTCCTGTTGGTTGTCTGTGTTTGCAGCAAGCAGAGAAGCTGCTGCAGACACTTTCTTGCCCCTTTTTCACAAGTGAAGTATATTTTGTACCAGTTGGTGTATTCCTCGTCTGCAGAGACGGATCAAAGGTTTTAGGACCTAAATTGCTTGATTTCATTGGAAGAGCTATTAAGAACACTATGCTTTGCTGTTGCTGTGTTGGTTTTCTAAACACACAAGCCCTGTTTGTTCCCTGTGTTTTCAGCAAGCAGAGAAGCTCTTGAAGACACGTACCTGCTTTCTCCACTACTGACGTATATTTTGTACCAGTTGGTGTGTTCCTCGTCTGCAAAGCAAGAGCAAAGGTTTTAGGACTAAAATTGTTTGATTTCCATGGAAGAGCTCTGTAGAACACTATGCTTTGCTGTTACTGTGTTGGTTTTCTCAAGACACAAGTCTTGTTGGTTGTATGTGTTTCCAGCGAGCAGAAAAGCTGCTGCAGACACTTTCTTGCCCCTTTTCCACAAGTGAAGTATATTTTGTACCAGTTGGTGTATTCCTCTTCTGCAGAGCAAGAGCAAAGGTTTTAGGATCTAAATTGCTTGTTTTCCATGGAAGAGCTCTGTAGAACACTGTGCTTTGCTGTTGCTGTGTTGGTTTTCTCAAGACACAAGTCCTGTTGGTTGTCTGTGTTTGCAGCAAGCAGAGAAGCTGCTGCAGACACTTTCTTGCCCCTTTTCCACAAGTGAAGTATATTTTGTACCAGTTGGTGTGTTCCTCGTCTGCAAAGCAAGAGCAAATGTGTTAGGACCTAAATTGCTTGATTTCCATGGAAGAGCTCTGTAGAACACTATGCTTTGCTGTTGCTGTGTTGGTTTTCTCAAGAAACAAACCCTGTTTGTTCTCTGTACTTGCAGCGAGCAGAGAAGCTCTTGAAGACACGTACCTGCTTTCTCCACTACTGACGTATATTTTGTACCAGTTGGTGTATTCCTCGTCTGGAGAGCAGGAGCAAAGGTTTTAGGACCTAAATTGCTTGATTTCCTTGGAAGAGATATGTAGAACACTGTGCTTTGCTGTTACTGTGTTGGTTTTCTCAAGACACAAGCCTTATTAGTTGTATGTGTTTCCAGCGAGCAGAAAAGCTGCTGCAGACACTTTCTTGCCCCTTTTCCACAAGTGAAGTATATTTTGTACCAGTTGGTGTATTCCTCGTCTGCAGAGCAGGAGCAAAGGTTTTAGGACCTAAATTGCTTGATTTCCTTGGAAGAGATATGTAGAACACTGTGCTTTGCTGTTGCTGTGTTGGTTTTCTCAAGACACAAACCCTGTTTGTTCCCTGTGTTTTCAGCAAGCAGAGAAGCTGCTGCAGACACTTTCTTGCCCCTTTTCAACAAGTGAAGTATATTTTGTACCAGTTGGTGTATTCCTCGTCTGCAGAGCAAGAGCAAAGGTTTTAGGATCTAAATTGCTTGTTTTCCATGGAAGAGCTATGTAGAACACTATGCTTTGCTGTTGCTGTGTTGGTTTTCTAAAGACACAAACCCTGTTTGTTCCCTGTGTTTTCAGCAAGCAGAGAAGCTGCTGCAGACACTTTCTTGCCCCTTTTCCACAAGTGAAGTATATTTTGTACCAGTTGGTGTATTCCTTGTCTGCAGAGCAGGAGCAAAGGTTTTAGGACCTAAATTGCTTGATTTCCTTGGAAGAGATATGTAGAACACTGTGCTTTGCTGTTGCTGTGTTGGTTTTCTCAAGACACAAACCCTGTTTGTTCCCTGTGTTTTCAGCAAGCAGAGAAGCTGCTGCAGACACTTTCTTGCCCCTTTTCCACAAGTGAAGTATATTTTGTACCAGTTGGTGTATTCCTCGTCTGCAGAGCAAGAGCAAAGGTTTTAGGATCTAAATTGCTTGTTTTCCATGGAAGAGCTATGTAGAACACTATGCTTTGCTGTTGCTGTGTTGGTTTTCTAAAGACACAAACCCTGTTTGTTCCCTGTGTTTTCAGCAAGCAGAGAAGCTGCTGCAGACACTTTCTTGCCCCTTTTCCACAAGTGAAGTATATTTTGTACCAGTTGGTGTATTCCTTGTCTGCAGAGCAAGAGCAAAGGTTTTAGGATCTAAATTGCTTGTTTTCCATGGAAGAGCTATGTAGAACACTATGCTTTGCTGTTGCTGTGTTGGTTTTCTCAAGACACAAGTCCTGTTGGTTGTCTGTGTTTGCAGCAAGCAGAGAAGCTGCTGCAGACACTTTCTTGCCCCTTTTTCACAAGTGAAGTATATTTTGTACCAGTTGGTGTATTCCTCGTCTGCAGAGCAAGAGCAAAGGTGTTAGGACCTAAATTGCTTGATTTCCATGGAAGAGCTCTGTAGAACACTATGCTTTGCTGTTGCTGTGTCGGTTTTCTCAAGAAACAAACCCTGTTTGTTCTCTGTACTTGCAGCGAGCAGAGAAGCTCTTGAAGACACGTACCTGCTTTCTCCACTACTGACGTATATTTTGTACCAGTTGGTGTATTCCTCGTCTGGAGAGCAGGAGCAAAGGTTTTAGGACCTAAATTGCTTGATTTCCTTGGAAGAGATATGTAGAACACTGTGCTTTGCTGTTGCTGTGTTGGTTTTCTCAAGACACAAGCCTTGTTAGTTGTATGTGTTTCCAGCGAGCAGAAAAGCTGCTGCAGACACTTTCTTGCTCCTTTTCCACAAGTGAAGTATATTTTGTACCAGTTGGTGTATTCCTCGTCTGCAGAGCAAGAGCAAAGGTTTTAGGACCTAAATTGCTTGTTTTCCATGGAAGAGCTATGTAGAACACTATGCTTTGCTGTTGCTGTGTTGGTTTTCTAAAGACACAAACCCTGTTTGTTCCCTGTGTTTTCAGCAAGCAGAGAAGCTGCTGCAGACACTTTCTTGCCCCTTTTCCACAAGTGAAGTATATTTTGTACCAGTTGGTGTATTCCTAGTCTGCAGAGCAAGAGCAAAGGTTTTAGGATCTAAATTGCTTGTTTTCCATGGAAGAGCTATGTAGAACACTATGCTTTGCTGTTGCTGTGTTGGTTTTCTCAAGACACAAGTCCTGTTGGTTGTCTGTGTTTTCAGCAAGCAGAGAAGCTGCTGCAGACACTTTCTTGCTCCTTTTCCACAAGTGAAGTATATTTTGTACCAGTTGGTGTATTCCTCGTCTGCAGAGCAAGAGCAAAGGTTTTAGGATCTAAATTGCTTGTTTTCCATGGAAGAGCTGCGTAGAACACTATGCTTTGCTGTTGCTGTGTCGGTTTTCTCAAGACACAAGTCCTGTTGGTTGTCTGTGTTTGCAGCAAGCAGAGAAGCTGCTGCAGACACTTTCTTGCCCCTTTTCCACAAGTGAAGTATATTTTGTACCAGTTGGTGTATTCCTCGTCTGCAGAGCAAGAGCAAAGGTGTTAGGACCTAAATTGCTTGATTTCCATGGAAGAGCTCTGTAGAACACTATGCTTTGCTGTTGCTGTGTCGGTTTTCTCAAGAAACAAACCCTGTTTGTTCTCTGTACTTGCAGCGAGCAGAGAAGCTCTTGAAGACACGTACCTGCTTTCTCCACTACTGACGTATATTTTGTACCAGTTGGTGTATTCCTCGTCTGGAGAGCAGGAGCAAAGGTTTTAGGACCTAAATTGCTTGATTTCCTTGGAAGAGATATGTAGAACACTGTGCTTTGCTGTTGCTGTGTTGGTTTTCTCAAGACACAAGCCTTGTTAGTTGTATGTGTTTCCAGCGAGCAGAAAAGCTGCTGCAGACACTTTCTTGCCCCTTTTCCACAAGTGAAGTATATTTTGTACCAGTTGGTGTATTCCTCGTCTGCAGAGCAAGAGCAAAGGTTTTAGGATCTAAATTGCTTGTTTTCCATGGAAGAGCTATGTAGAACACTATGATTTTCGGTTGCTGTGTTTGTTTTCTCAAGACACAAGCCCTGTTTGTTCTCTGTGTTTTCAGCAAGCAGAGAAGCTGCTGCAGACACTTTCTTGCTCCTTTTCCACTAGTGAAGTATATTTTGTACCAGTTTGTGTATTCCTCGTCTGCAGAGCAAGAGCAAAGGTTTTAGGATCTAAATTGCTTGTTTTCCATGGAAGAGCTATGTAGAACACTATGCTTTGCTGTTGCTGTGTTGGTTTTCTCAAGACACAAGTCCTGTTGGTTGTTTGTGTTTGCAGCAAGCAGAGAAGCTTCTGCAGACACTTTCTTGCCCCTTTTTCACAAGTGAAGTATATTTTGTACCAGTTGGTGTATTCCTCGTCTGCAGAGACGGATCAAAGGTTTTAGGACCTAAATTGCTTGATTTCATTGGAAGAGCTATTAAGAACACTATGCTTTGCTGTTGCTGTGTTGGTTTTCTAAACACACAAGCCCTGTTTGTTCCCTGTGTTTTCAGCAAGCAGAGAAGCTCTTGAAGACACGTACCTGCTTTCTCCACTACTGACGTATATTTTGTACCAGTTGGTGTGTTCCTCGTCTGCAAAGCAAGAGCAAAGGTTTTAGGACTAAAATTGCTTGATTTCCATGGAAGAGCTCTGTAGAACACTATGCTTTGCTGTTACTGTGTTGGTTTTCTCAAGACACAAGTCTTGTTGGTTGTATGTGTTTCCAGCGAGCAGAAAAGCTGCTGCAGACACTTTCTTGCCCCTTTTCCACAAGTGAAGTATATTTTGTACCAGTTGGTGTATTCCTCTTCTGCAGAGCAAGAGCAAAGGTTTTAGGATCTAAATTGCTTGTTTTCCATGGAAGAGCTCTGTAGAACACTATGCTTTGCTGTTGCTGTGTTGGTTTTCTCAAGACACAAGTCCTGTTGGTTGTCTGTGTTTGCAGCAAGCAGAGAAGCTGCTGCAGACACTTTCTTGCCCCTTTTCCACAAGTGAAGTATATTTTGTACCAGTTGGTGTGTTCCTCGTCTGCAAAGCAAGAGCAAATGTGTTAGGACCTAAATTGCTTGATTTCCATGGAAGAGCTCTGTAGAACACTATGCTTTGCTGTTGCTGTGTTGGTTTTCTCAAGAAACAAACCCTGTTTGTTCTCTGTACTTGCAGCGAGCAGAGAAGCTCTTGAAGACACGTACCTGCTTTCTCCACTACTGACGTATATTTTGTACCAGTTGGTGTATTCCTCGTCTGGAGAGCAGGAGCAAAGGTTTTAGGACCTAAATTGCTTGATTTCCTTGGAAGAGATATGTAGAACACTGTGCTTTGCTGTTACTGTGTTGGTTTTCTCAAGACACAAGCCTTGTTAGTTGTATGTGTTTCCAGCGAGCAGAAAAGCTGCTGCAGACACTTTCTTGCCCCTTTTCCACAAGTGAAGTATATTTTGTACCAGTTGGTGTATTCCTCGTCTGCAGAGCAGGAGCAAAGGTTTTAGGACCTAAATTGCTTGATTTCCTTGGAAGAGATATGTAGAACACTGTGCTTTGCTGTTGCTGTGTTGGTTTTCTCAAGACACAAACCCTGTTTGTTCCCTGTGTTTTCAGCAAGCAGAGAAGCTGCTGCAGACACTTTCTTGCCCCTTTTCCACAAGTGAAGTATATTTTGTACCAGTTGGTGTATTCCTCGTCTGCAGAGCAAGAGCAAAGGTTTTAGGACCTAAATTGCTTGTTTTCCATGGAAGAGCTATGTAGAACACTATGCTTTGCTGTTGCTGTGTTGGTTTTCTAAAGACACAAACCCTGTTTGTTCCCTGTGTTTTCAGCAAGCAGAGAAGCTGCTGCAGACACTTTCTTGCCCCTTTTCCACAAGTGAAGTATATTTTGTACCAGTTGGTGTATTCCTTGTCTGCAGAGCAAGAGCAAAGGTTTTAGGACCTAAATTGCTTGATTTCCTTGGAAGAGATATGTAGAACACTGTGCTTTGCTGTTGCTGTGTTGGTTTTCTCAAGACACAAACCCTGTTTGTTCCCTGTGTTTTCAGCAAGCAGAGAAGCTGCTGCAGACACTTTCTTGCCCCTTTTCCACAAGTGAAGTATATTTTGTACCAGTTGGTGTATTCCTCGTCTGCAGAGCAAGAGCAAAGGTGTTAGGATCTAAATTGCTTGTTTTCCATGGAAGAGCTATGTAGAACACTATGCTTTGCTGTTGCTGTGTTGGTTTTCTCAAGAAACAAACCCTGTTTGTTCTCTGTACTTGCAGCGAGCAGAGAAGCTCTTGAAGACACGTACCTGCTTTCTCCACTACTGACGTATATTTTGTACCAGTTGGTGTATTCCTCGTCTGGAGAGCAGGAGCAAAGGTTTTAGGACCTAAATTGCTTGATTTCCTTGGAAGAGATATGTAGAACACTGTGCTTTGCTGTTACTGTGTTGGTTTTCTCAAGACACAAGCCTTGTTAGTTGTATGTGTTTTCAGCAAGCAGAGAAGCTGCTGCAGACACTTTCTTGCCCCTTTTCCACAAGTGAAGTATATTTTGTACCAGTTGGTGTATTCCTCGTCTGCAGAGCAAGAGCAAAGGTTTTAGGATCTAAATTGCTTGTTTTCCATGGAAGAGCTATGTAGAACACTATGCTTTGCTGTTGCTGTGTTGGTTTTCTCAAGACACAAGCCCTGTTTGTTCTCTGTGTTTTCAGCAAGCAGAGAAGCTGCTGCAGACACTTTCTTGCTCCTTTTCCACTAGTGAAGTATATTTTGTACCAGTTTGTGTATTCCTCGTCTGCAGAGCAAGAGCAAAGGTTTTAGGATCTAAATTGCTTGTTTTCCATGGAAGAGCTCTGTAGAACACTATGCTTTGCTGTTGCTGTGTTGGTTTTCTCAAGACACAAGTCCTGTTGGTTGTCTGTGTTTGCAGCAAGCAGAGAAGCTGCTGCAGACACTTTCTTGCCCCTTTTTCACAAGTGAAGTATATTTTGTACCAGTTGGTGTGTTCCTCGTCTGCAGAGACGGATCAAAGGTTTTAGGACCTAAATTGCTTGATTTCATTGGAAGAGCTATTAAGAACACTATGCTTTGCTGTTGCTGTGTTGGTTTTCTAAAGACACAAGCCCTGTTTGTTCCCTGTGTTTTCAGCAAGCAGAGAAGCTCTTGAAGACACGTACCTGCTTTCTCCACTACTGACGTATATTTTGTACCAGTTGGTGTGTTCCTCGTCTGCAAAGCAAGAGCAAAGGTTTTAGGACTAAAATTGCTTGATTTCCATGGAAGAGCTCTGTAGAACACTATGCTTTGCTGTTACTGTGTTGGTTTTCTCAAGACACAAGTCTTGTTGGTTGTATGTGTTTCCAGCGAGCAGAAAAGCTGCTGCAGACACTTTCTTGCCCCTTTTCCACAAGTGAAGTATATTTTGTACCAGTTGGTGTATTCCTTGTCTGCAGAGCAGGAGCAAAGGTTTTAGGACCTAAATTGCTTGATTTCCTTGGAAGAGATATGTAGAACACTGTGCTTTGCTGTTGCTGTGTTGGTTTTCTCAAGACACAAACCCTGTTTGTTCCCTGTGTTTTCAGCAAGCAGAGAAGCTGCTGCAGACACTTTCTTGCCCCTTTTCCACAAGTGAAGTATATTTTGTACCAGTTGGTGTATTCCTCGTCTGCAGAGCAAGAGCAAAGGTTTTAGGATCTAAATTGCTTGTTTTCCATGGAAGAGCTATGTAGAACACTATGCTTTGCTGTTGCTGTGTTGGTTTTCTAAAGACACAAACCCTGTTTGTTCCCTGTGTTTTCAGCAAGCAGAGAAGCTGCTGCAGACACTTTCTTGCCCCTTTTCCACAAGTGAAGTATATTTTGTACCAGTTGGTGTATTCCTTGTCTGCAGAGCAAGAGCAAAGGTTTTAGGATCTAAATTGCTTGTTTTCCATGGAAGAGCTATGTAGAACACTATGCTTTGCTGTTGCTGTGTTGGTTTTCTCAAGACACAAGTCCTGTTGGTTGTCTGTGTTTGCAGCAAGCAGAGAAGCTGCTGCAGACACTTTCTTGCCCCTTTTTCACAAGTGAAGTATATTTTGTACCAGTTGGTGTATTCCTCGTCTGCAGAGCAAGAGCAAAGGTGTTAGGACCTAAATTCCTTGATTTCCATGGAAGAGCTCTGTAGAACACTATGCTTTGCTGTTGCTGTGTCGGTTTTCTCAAGAAACAAACCCTGTTTGTTCTCTGTACTTGCAGCGAGCAGAGAAGCTCTTGAAGACACGTACCTGCTTTCTCCACTACTGACGTATATTTTGTACCAGTTGGTGTATTCCTCGTCTGGAGAGCAGGAGCAAAGGTTTTAGGACCTAAATTGCTTGATTTCCTTGGAAGAGATATGTAGAACACTGTGCTTTGCTGTTGCTGTGTTGGTTTTCTCAAGACACAAGCCTTGTTAGTTGTATGTGTTTCCAGCGAGCAGAAAAGCTGCTGCAGACACTTTCTTGCCCCTTTTCCACAAGTGAAGTATATTTTGTACCAGTTGGTGTATTCCTCGTCTGCAGAGCAAGAGCAAAGGTTTTAGGACCTAAATTGCTTGTTTTCCATGGAAGAGCTATGTAGAACACTATGCTTTGCTGTTGCTGTGTTGGTTTTCTAAAGACACAAACCCTGTTTGTTCCCTGTGTTTTCAGCAAGCAGAGAAGCTGCTGCAGACACTTTCTTGCCCCTTTTCCACAAGTGAAGTATATTTTGTACCAGTTTGTGTATTCCTCGTCTGCAGAGCAAGAGCAAAGGTTTTAGGATCTAAATTGCTTGTTTTCCATGGAAGAGCTATGTAGAACACTATGCTTTGCTGTTGCTGTGTTGGTTTTCTCAAGACACAAGTCCTGTTGGTTGTCTGTGTTTTCAGCAAGCAGAGAAGCTGCTGCAGACACTTTCTTGCTCCTTTTCCACTAGTGAAGTATATTTTGTACCAATGGTGTATTCCTCGTCTGCAGAGCAAGAGCAAAGGTTTTAGGATCTAAATTGCTTGTTTTCCATGGAAGAGCTATGTAGAACACTATGCTTTGCTGTTGCTGTGTCGGTTTTCTCAAGACACAAGTCCTGTTGGTTGTCTGTGTTTGCAGCAAGCAGAGAAGCTGCTGCAGACACTTTCTTGCCCCTTTTCCACAAGTGAAGTATATTTTGTACCAGTTGGTGTATTCCTCGTCTGCAGAGCAAGAGCAAAGGTGTTAGGACCTAAATTGCTTGATTTCCATGGAAGAGCTCTGTAGAACACTATGCTTTGCTGTTGCTGTGTCGGTTTTCTCAAGAAACAAACCCTGTTTGTTCTCTGTACTTGCAGCGAGCAGAGAAGCTCTTGAAGACACGTACCTGCTTTCTCCACTACTGACGTATATTTTGTACCAGTTGGTGTATTCCTCGTCTGGAGAGCAGGAGCAAAGGTTTTAGGACCTAAATTGCTTGATTTCCTTGGAAGAGATATGTAGAACACTGTGCTTTGCTGTTGCTGTGTTGGTTTTCTCAAGACACAAGCCTTGTTAGTTGTATGTGTTTCCAGCGAGCAGAAAAGCTGCTGCAGACACTTTCTTGCCCCTTTTCCACAAGTGAAGTATATTTTGTACCAGTTGGTGTATTCCTCGTCTGCAGAGCAAGAGCAAAGGTTTTAGGACCTAAATTGCTTGTTTTCCATGGAAGAGCTATGTAGAACACTATGCTTTGCTGTTGCTGTGTTGGTTTTCTAAAGACACAAACCCTGTTTGTTCCCTGTGTTTTCAGCAAGCAGAGAAGCTGCTGCAGACACTTTCTTGCCCCTTTTCCACAAGTGAAGTATATTTTGTACCAGTTGGTGTATTCCTAGTCTGCAGAGCAAGAGCAAAGGTTTTAGGATCTAAATTGCTTGTTTTCCATGGAAGAGCTATGTAGAACACTATGCTTTGCTGTTGCTGTGTTGGTTTTCTCAAGACACAAGTCCTGTTGGTTGTCTGTGTTTTCAGCAAGCAGAGAAGCTGCTGCAGACACTTTCTTGCTCCTTTTCCACTAGTGAAGTATATTTTGTACCAGTTGGTGTATTCCTCGTCTGCAGAGCAAGAGCAAAGGTTTTAGGATCTAAATTGCTTGTTTTCCATGGAAGAGCTATGTAGAACACTATGCTTTGCTGTTGCTGTGTCGGTTTTCTCAAGACACAAGTCCTGTTGGTTGTCTGTGTTTGCAGCAAGCAGAGAAGCTGCTGCAGACACTTTCTTGCCCCTTTTCCACAAGTGAAGTATATTTTGTACCAGTTGGTGTATTCCTCGTCTGCAGAGCAAGAGCAAAGGTGTTAGGACCTAAATTGCTTGATTTCCATGGAAGAGCTCTGTAGAACACTATGCTTTGCTGTTGCTGTGTCGGTTTTCTCAAGAAACAAACCCTGTTTGTTCTCTGTACTTGCAGCGAGCAGAGAAGCTCTTGAAGACACGTACCTGCTTTCTCCACTACTGACGTATATTTTGTACCAGTTGGTGTATTCCTCGTCTGGAGAGCAGGAGCAAAGGTTTTAGGACCTAAATTGCTTGATTTCCTTGGAAGAGATATGTAGAACACTGTGCTTTGCTGTTGCTGTGTTGGTTTTCTCAAGACACAAAGCCTTGTTAGTTGTATGTGTTTCCAGCGAGCAGAAAAGCTGCTGCAGACACTTTCTTGCCCCTTTTTCACAAGTGAAGTATATTCTGTACCAGTTGGTGTATTCCTCGTCTGCAGAGCAAGAGCAAAGGTTTTAGGATCTAAATTGCTTGTTTTCCATGGAAGAGCTATGTAGAACACTATGATTTTCGGTTGCTGTGTTTGTTTTCTCAAGACACAAGCCCTGTTTGTTCTCTGTGTTTTCAGCAAGCAGAGAAGCTGCTGCAGACACTTTCTTTGCTCCTTTTCCACTAGTGAAGTATATTTTGTACCAGTTTGTGTATTCCTCGTCTGCAGAGCAAGAGCAAAGGTTTTAGGATCTAAATTGCTTGTTTTCCATGGAAGAGCTATGTAGAACACTATGCTTTGCTGTTGCTGTGTTGGTTTCTCAAGACACAAGTCCTGTTGGTTGTCTGTGTTTGCAGCAAGCAGAGAAGCTGCTGCAGACACTTTCTTGCCCCTTGTTCACAAGTGAAGTATATTTTGTACCAGTTGGTGTATTCCTCGTCTGCAGAGACGGATCAAAGGTTTTAGGACCTAAATTGCTTGATTTCATTGGAAGAGCTATTAAGAACACTATGCTTTGCTGTTGCTGTGTTGGTTTTCTAAACACACAAGCCCTGTTTGTTCCCTGTGTTTTCAGCAAGCAGAGAAGCTCTTGAAGACACGTACCTGCTTTCTCCACTACTGACGTATATTTTGTACCAGTTGGTGTGTTCCTCGTCTGCAAAGCAAGAGCAAAGGTGTTAGGACCTAAATTGCTTGATTTCCATGGAAGAGCTCTGTAGAACACTATGCTTTGCTGTTACTGTGTTGGTTTTCTCAAGACACAAGTCTTGTTGGTTGTATGTGTTTCCAGCGAGCAGAAAAGCTGCTGCAGACACTTTCTTGCCCCTTTTCCACAAGTGAAGTATATTTTGTACCAGTTGGTGTATTCCTCTTCTGCAGAGCAAGAGCAAAGGTTTTAGGATCTAAATTGCTTGTTTTCCATGGAAGAGCTCTGTAGAACACTATGCTTTGCTGTTGCTGTGTTGGTTTTCTCAAGACACAAGTCCTGTTGGTTGTCTGTGTTTGCAGCAAGCAGAGAAGCTGCTGCAGACACTTTCTTGCCCCTTTTCCACAAGTGAAGTATATTTTGTACCAGTTGGTGTGTTCCTCGTCTGCAAAGCAAGAGCAAATGTGTTAGGACCTAAATTGCTTGATTTCCATGGAAGAGCTCTGTAGAACACTATGCTTTGCTGTTGCTGTGTTGGTTTTCTCAAGAAACAAACCCTGTTTGTTCTCTGTACTTGCAGCGAGCAGAGAAGCTCTTGAAGACACGTACCTGCTTTCTCCACTACTGACGTATATTTTGTACCAGTTGGTGTATTCCTCGTCTGGAGAGCAGGAGCAAAGGTTTTAGGACCTAAATTGCTTGATTTCCTTGGAAGAGATATGTAGAACACTGTGCTTTGCTGTTACTGTGTTGGTTTTCTCAAGACACAAGCCTTGTTAGTTGTATGTGTTTCCAGCGAGCAGAAAAGCTGCTGCAGACACTTTCTTGCCCCTTTTCCACAAGTGAAGTATATTTTGTACCAGTTGGTGTATTCCTCGTCTGCAGAGCAAGAGCAAAGGTTTTAGGATCTAAATTGCTTGTTTTCCATGGAAGAGCTATGTAGAACACTATGGTTTTCGGTTGCTGTGTTTGTTTTCTCAAGACACAAGCCCTGTTTGTTCTCTGTGTTTTCAGCAAGCAGAGAAGCTGCTGCAGACACTTTCTTGCTCCTTTTCCACTAGTGAAGTATATTTTGTACCAGTTGGTGTATTCCTCGTCTGGAGAGCAGGAGCAAAGGTTTTAGGACCTAAATTGCTTGATTTCCTTGGAAGAGATATGTAGAACACTGTGCTTTGCTGTTGCTGTGTTGGTTTTCTCAAGACACAAACCCTGTTTGTTCCCTGTGTTTTCAGCAAGCAGAGAAGCTGCTGCAGACACTTTCTTGCCCCTTTTCCACAAGTGAAGTATATTTTGTACCAGTTGGTGTATTCCTCGTCTGCAGAGCAAGAGCAAAGGTTTTAGGATCTAAATTGCTTGTTTTCCATGGAAGAGCTATGTAGAACACTATGCTTTGCTGTTGCTGTGTTGGTTTTCTAAAGACACAAACCCTGTTTGTTCCCTGTGTTTTCAGCAAGCAGAGAAGCTGCTGCAGACACTTTCTTGCCCCTTTTCCACAAGTGAAGTATATTTTGTACCAGTTGCTGTATTCCTTGTCTGCAGAGCAAGAGCAAAGGTTTTAAAATCTAAATTGCTTGATTTCCTTGGAAGAGATATGTAGAACACTGTGCTTTGCTGTTGCTGTGTTGGTTTTCTCAAGACACAAACCCTGTTTGTTCCCTGTGTTTTCAGCAAGCAGAGAAGCTGCTGCAGACACTTTCTTGCCCCTTTTCCACAAGTGAAGTATATTTTGTACCAGTTGTGTATTCCTCGTCTGCAGAGCAAGAGCAAAGGTGTTAGGATCTAAATTGCTTGTTTTCCATGGAAGAGCTATGTAAAACACTATGCTTTGCTGTTGCTGTGTTGGTTTTCTCAAGAAACAAACCCTGTTTGTTCTCTGTACTTGCAGCGAGCAGAGAAGCTCTTGAAGACACGTACCTGCTTTCTCCACTACTGACGTATATTTTGTACCAGTTGGTGTATTCCTCGTCTGGAGAGCAGGAGCAAAGGTTTTAGGACCTAAATTGCTTGATTTCCTTGGAAGAGATATGTAGAACACTGTGCTTTGCTGTTACTGTGTTGGTTTTCTCAAGACACAAGCCTTGTTAGTTGTATGTGTTTTCAGCAAGCAGAGAAGCTGCTGCAGACACTTTCTTGCCCCTTTTCCACAAGTGAAGTATATTTTGTACCAGTTGGTGTATTCCTCGTCTGCAGAGCAAGAGCAAAGGTTTTAGGATCTAAATTGCTTGTTTTCCATGGAAGAGCTATGTAGAACACTATGCTTTGCTGTTGCTGTGTTTGTTTTCTCAAGACACAAGCCCTGTTTGTTCTCTGTGTTTTCAGCAAGCAGAGAAGCTCTTGAAGACACGTACCTGCTTTCTCCACTACTGACGTATATTTTGTACCAGTTGGTGTGTTCCTCGTCTGCAAAGCAAGAGCAAAGGTTTTAGGACTAAAATTGCTTGATTTCCATGGAAGAGCTCTGTAGAACACTATGCTTTGCTGTTACTGTGTTGGTTTTCTCAAGACACAAGTCTTGTTGGTTGTATGTGTTTCCAGCGAGCAGAAAAGCTGCTGCAGACACTTTCTTGCCCCTTTTCCACAAGTGAAGTATATTTTGTACCAGTTGGTGTATTCCTTGTCTGCAGAGCAGGAGCAAAGGTTTTAGGACCTAAATTGCTTGATTTCCTTGGAAGAGATATGTAGAACACTGTGCTTTGCTGTTGCTGTGTTGGTTTTCTCAAGACACAAACCCTGTTTGTTCCCTGTGTTTTCAGCAAGCAGAGAAGCTGCTGCAGACACTTTCTTGCCCCTTTTCCACAAGTGAAGTATATTTTGTACCAGTTGGTGTATTCCTCGTCTGCAGAGCAAGAGCAAAGGTTTTAGGATCTAAATTGCTTGTTTTCCATGGAAGAGCTATGTAGAACACTATGCTTTGCTGTTGCTGTGTTGGTTTCTAAAGACACAAACCCTGTTTGTTCCCTGTGTTTTCAGCAAGCAGAGAAGCTGCTGCAGACACTTTCTTGCCCCTTTTCCACAAGTGAAGTATATTTTGTACCAGTTGGTGTATTCCTTGTCTGCAGAGCAAGAGCAAAGGTTTTAGGATCTAAATTGCTTGTTTTCCATGGAAGAGCTCTGTAGAACACTATGCTTTGCTGTTGCTGTGTTGGTTTTCTCAAGACACAAGTCCTGTTGGTTGTCTGTGTTTGCAGCAAGCAGAGAAGCTGCTGCAGACACTTTCTTGCCCCTTTTTCACAAGTGAAGTATATTTTGTACCAGTTGGTGTATTCCTCGTCTGCAGAGCAAGAGCAAAGGTGTTAGGACCTAAATTCCTTGATTTCCATGGAAGAGCTCTGTAGAACACTATGCTTTGCTGTTGCTGTGTCGGTTTTCTCAAGAAACAAACCCTGTTTGTTCTCTGTACTTGCAGCGAGCAGAGAAGCTCTTGAAGACACGTACCTGCTTTCTCCACTACTGACGTATATTTTGTACCAGTTGGTGTATTCCTCGTCTGGAGAGCAGGAGCAAAGGTTTTAGGACCTAAATTGCTTGATTTCCTTGGAAGAGATATGTAGAACACTGTGCTTTGCTGTTGCTGTGTTGGTTTTCTCAAGACACAAGCCTTGTTAGTTGTATGTGTTTCCAGCGAGCAGAAAAGCTGCTGCAGACACTTCTTGCCCCTTTTCCACAAGTGAAGTATATTTTGTACCAGTTGGTGTATTCCTCGTCTGCAGAGCAAGAGCAAAGGTTTTAGGACCTAAATTGCTTGTTTTCCATGGAAGAGCTATGTAGAACACTATGCTTTGCTGTTGCTGTGTTGGTTTTCTAAAGACACAAACCCTGTTTGTTCCCTGTGTTTTCAGCAAGCAGAGAAGCTGCTGCAGACACTTTCTTGCCCCTTTTCCACAAGTGAAGTATATTTTGTACCAGTTTGTGTATTCCTCGTCTGCAGAGCAAGAGCAAAGGTTTTAGGATCTAAATTGCTTGTTTTCCATGGAAGAGCTATGTAGAACACTATGCTTTGCTGTTGCTGTGTTGGTTTTCTCAAGACACAAGTCCTGTTGGTTGTCTGTGTTTTCAGCAAGCAGAGAAGCTGCTGCAGACACTTTCTTGCTCCTTTTCCACTAGTGAAGTATATTTTGTACCAATGGTGTATTCCTCGTCTGCAGAGCAAGAGCAAAGGTTTTAGGATCTAAATTGCTTGTTTTCCATGGAAGAGCTATGTAGAACACTATGCTTTGCTGTTGCTGTGTCGGTTTTCTCAAGACACAAGTCCTGTTGGTTGTCTGTGTTTGCAGCAAGCAGAGAAGCTGCTGCAGACACTTTCTTGCCCCTTTTCCACAAGTGAAGTATATTTTGTACCAGTTGGTGTATTCCTCGTCTGCAGAGCAAGAGCAAAGGTGTTAGGACCTAAATTGCTTGATTTCCATGGAAGAGCTCTGTAGAACACTATGCTTTGCTGTTGCTGTGTCGGTTTTCTCAAGAAACAAACCCTGTTTGTTCTCTGTACTTGCAGCGAGCAGAGAAGCTCTTGAAGACACGTACCTGCTTTCTCCACTACTGACGTATATTTTGTAC